>NW_013675602.1:0-8074 GCF_000517525.1 Limulus polyphemus
TACTACTGTTTTTTCCCACTAACAAATCTTACTATTTTGTTTTTCCCACTAACAAATCTTACTATTTTGTTTTTTTCCCACTAACAAATCTTACTACTTTGTTTTTTTCCCATTAACAAATCTTACTACTGTTTTTTCCCACTAACAAATCTTACTATTTTTGTTTTTTCCCACTAACAAATCTTACTACTTTGTTTTTTCCCACTAACAAATCTTACTACTTTGTTTTTTTCCCACTAGCAAATCTTACTACTTTGTTTTTTCCCACTAGCAAATCTTACTATTTTGTTTTTCCCACTAACAATTCTAACTATTTTGTTTTTTCCCTACTAACAAATCTTACTATTTTGTTTTTTCCCACTAATAAATCTTACTATATTGTTTTTTACCACTAGCAAATCTTACTATTTTTGTTTTTCCCACTAACAAATCTTACTATTTTGTTTTTCCCACTAACAAATCTTACTACTTTGTTTTTTCCCACTAGCAAATCTTACTACTTTGTTTTTTCCCACTAGCAAATCTTACTATTTTATTTTTCCCACTAACAAATCTTACTATTTTGTTTTTTTCCTACTAGCAATTTTCCTATTTTGTTTTTTCCCACTAAGAAATCTAACTATTTTGTTTCTTTTTTCCCACTAGCAAATCTTACTATTTTGGTTTTCCCACTAACAAATCTTACTACTTTGTTTTTCCCACTAACAAATCTTACTACTGTTTTTTTCCACTAACAAATCTTACTATTTTGTTTCTTTTTTCCCACTAGCAAATCTTACTACTTTGTTTTTTCCCACTAACAAATCTTACAACTTTGTTTTTCCCACTAACAAATCTTACTACTTCATTTTCCCACTAACAAATCTTACTACTTCATTTTCCCACTAACAAATCTTACTACTTTGTTTTTTCCCATTAACAAATCTTACTATTTTGTTTTTTTCCCATTAACAAATCCTACTATTTTGTTTTTTCCCACTAACAAATCTTAGTATTTTCTTTTTTTCCTCACTAATAAATATTACTATTTTGTTTTTTCCACTAACAAATCTTACTATTTTGTTTTTTTCCTACTAGGAATTTTCCTATTTTGTTTTTCTCCCACTAACAAATCTTACTACTTCATTTTCCCACTAACAAATCTTACTACTTTGTTTTTTCCCATTAACAAATCTTACTATTTTGTTTTTATCCCACTAACAAATCTTACTATTTTGTTTTTTCCCACTAACAAATCTTACTATTTTGTTTTTTCCCACTAACAAATCTTACTATTTTGTTTTTTTCCCACTAACAAATCTTACTATTTTGTTTTTCCCACTAACAAATTTTGCTATTTTGTTTTTATCCCACTAACAAATCTTACTATTTTGTTTTTTCCCACTAACAAATCTTACTATTTTGGTTTTTTTCCACTAACAAATCTTACTATTTTTTTTATTCCCACTAACAAGTCTTACTATTTTGTTTTTTTCCCCACTAACAAATCTGGAACTGATACAAGTAACATGTTTCTTCTGCAAAACTTACTGTGATTGTAATGTAATTATATCATGTATTAACATATTTATATGTATAAATCTTGTGTTATGATAATATTTTCAACTATCAAACTACTTTTAATTACATGTAACAATGTTTTGATTTTAATTATTTCACAAAACTGGTGTATCCAGCATTGACCTGGTCTACAGTAAATGAAACCACCAAAAGTGTAAATCAGGACCAGCAATGAAGTTCACAAACCCAGACTCAGCAAAAGACCGAACTTCATAAACAATAGAAAATGTCACGTGTTACACAAATCAAGCATCCATAAAATGAAGACACTTGCCAGAAATGCCAGAAACACTTGCCATCAGCAAAAACAAATTGAATGTTAGGGCTGACAATGTAGTTACAAGTTTCCCCTGCAAACTACAGATAAATTGAATAATAAATAACACACACAACAATAAAATAGGTACACAAGTAAAAACATTTTAATTAAGGTCAATACATGACCACTGAAAAGTTAACTCTACATGTTTCAACATTGCAACATCATCTTCGGAGTGAGTTACAAGACATAAATAGGTTATGTGATGTATGTACAGGTTTACAATTCCCGTGTGAATGTTTTAGAAGGTCACTCCACATATTTGCATAAATAATCACCAGACCTATATCTCTATTTCATAACACATGACTTTTTTTATATTTAATTATTTCCAAGGATTCTCAGATATTACTGGCTATAATACCTTTTGGTTGAGCTAATATTACATTTTTTTCCCACAATACCGTATGTTGTGTTTCATGTATATGTTCTGCTATGGCTGAGTTTTAATTTTTTTTTATTTCTTACATATCATGTGTGCTCTATTAAATGATATTATAAATTATATTTAGTCTGTCCAATATGAATATTTCCACATTTACATTCAATTTTTAAGTTCCTGTTTTTCCATTAACCATATGTTATCTTTAGTATTATCTAAAAATTGCTTTATTTTAATAATCGGTTTAAAAATAGGATAAAATATTTGTTGTTTTATAAACGCTTGGAATATATGGCAAAATTAAAGCTTCCTTTTTAATTTTTTTCATAACTGGGTTTTAGAGTAATATTTCAATCAGTCTTTACCACATTATTGAAATTTTTGACAGCTCTATCTACAATATTCGGGTTAAATCCTCTTTCAGCTGCTACAACTTTCATTACTAATAACTCATATTTTAAGTATTCTTGTTTAGTACATATCTTCAAAATTCTGTGAACACAAGTGTAAAACAAAATACTTTCTTGTTAGTTCCTTTGCAGTTTTCCATCCTTTTCTCATGAACATAGCAGTTTTCTAAACTCTCCTGTGTTAACTTCCTTTTCACCAACAGCAACTTTAATTTTTTTTAAATATTAAATAAAGTTTGAATGTTATGCTAACAAGTATAAAAATAAAACATTGACAAAGTAATTTAGGTTTCTCACCATTTCTGTTTTCTGCTTCTTTCTCCTCTTCAGCTTGTTGCAAGATCTCAAATGTTTTGTCAACGTGTCGACCCATTAGATAATCCTCCCGATTAACAAGAGCAGCTGGACCTTGGTACATCCAATCCAATCGATCCTGTTTTTTTCTTCAAGTACAATTATTTCAGCATCAAATATTATAACAACTAAAACACAGTACATAAAATTATATAGGTAAATAATTGGACCAACTAATTAGAACCTTTCTTTCTTGTGCATAGTATGATTTGAGGGTTAAAATAGACATAATTTCTGGAATTGAGGGGTTTTACCAACATTCCCTGATCTGTTCTTTCTCACTGAGAAAATACTTACCTTTGCAGAGGTTCATTAAATACACTTTCAGCGATTTTTTTTGCTCATTCAAGCAGTTAAGTAGGCCAGTGTGACCTAATAACTTTGCTGGTGAAACAAATCTTCAGAAGGTCAAATGCAAAATGATTTAAGCCTAACAATTCTCAACTTGATCTTGTTCCATAAAAACACAATATAAATGATGTATAAAATAATAAAGCAACCTTTACAAAAAAAGAAGGTTTCACCTGTTAAGTTGAGAATTTGGAAATTATTTGGAACTGAGTCTATGATGCCTAACATAGTACTTTTCCATTACATTTTTTCTATTTCTCGATTGAGTGATGTTGTTGAAGAGGCCAGCTAAGTTCTGGAACTTAACTTTGTAGTGACATGGTTGGAGTAGTCCAGGAAGGTCCTAAAGCCACAGCAGCAGTGGTAATGAGTGTAGAGCAAATAAGCTAACCTATAACATCAAACTCCATCTACTACAAAGTAATTCTTGTCCATAAACAGATCTATTATAATCATTATTTAAATTTAACATTAAATTACTGTCATGATCTTCTAATTTCCTAGTCCTTGCTTCTAATTTCCTAGTCCTTTCTTCTTGCTTCTAATTTCCTAGTCCTTTCTTCTTACTTCTAATTTCCTAGTCCTTTCTTTTTACTTCTAATTTCCTAGTCCTTTCTTCTTACTTCTAATTTCCTAGTCCTTTCTTCTTACTTCTAATTTCCTAGTCCTTTCTTCTTGCTTCTAATTTCCTAGTCCTTTCTTCTTACTTCTAATTTCCTAGTCCTTTCTTCTTGCTTCAAATTTCCGAGTCCTTTCTCCTTGCTTCTAGTTTTCTACCCTTTTCTTCATGGTTCTAATTTTCTACCCTTTTCTTCATGGTTCTAATTTTCTACCCTTTTCTTCATGGTTCTAATTTTCTACCACTTTCTTCTTGGACTTCTTTTAAATACTTAACCACCTCCAGTAGCACTTCAGTGTCATGTGATCATCTTGAACAGCTGAAGTACAATTTGAAGTATATTCACATTTCAATTTTATTTTCAGCAAAATATTCCGGCACCAAAGCTGTAATGTTTTTATTTCATTGGGCCAGTTTCTTTGAATTAATAGGTGAAAATAAAGCGAAGTCTAATTCATGCAATGATAAAAATTTACCTTATTTCTTCCTTAATGAATTAATAGGTGAAAATAAAGTGAAGTCTATTTCATGCAATGATAAAAATTTACCTATTTCATCCTTAATGAATTAATAGGTGAAAATAAAGTGAAGTCTAATTCATGCTATGATAAAAATTTACCTTATTTCTTTCTTAATGAATTAATAGGTGAAAATAAAGCCAAGTCTATTTCATGCAATGATAAAAATTTACCTTATTTCTTCCTTAATGAATTAATAGGTGAAAATAAAGCCAAGTCTATTTCATGCAATTATAAAAATTTACCTTATTTCTTCCTTAGTGAATTAATAACAAGTAAAAATGTAACAAAATATGCAAAACTTTTTTAAAATCACTTTTTCTATGAGAAGAGACTTACTTTATAACTCCTGTGTCCTCTGCAAATTGTTGGATCTCCTCTTTAGCTCGTTCTTCTTCCAGCTCTTTCTGAAGCTGTTCAATTTTCTTTTGTTCTGCTTCATGCTGTTGTTCAGCTTTCCAAACTCTTTCAATATTCCTAAGTGTTGATGGATGCCATGACTTTTTCAAGTTCTAAAACAAGAAAAATCATTATTTCTAATGAAGTTTGGAAATTTTCTGCCATTTGATATATATTACATAAAAATAACCTAGCATAACATTCCATGTTACACTGAAACTTTGAAACATTAATTACAGCAGAATTCTTTTCAATGTACTAGTTTATAAGAAGAAATTCTCTGAAATTGCACTGTGTATATTTGAAAATGTTAATTAGGGCAGGATTCTTCTCAGTATACTAGAAAATAAGAAGGAATTCTTTGTAATTATATTGTTTGCATTCAAACATTAATTATGGGTGGATTCTTCTCAATATGACAGTTAGTACAAAGAAATCAATTTAAGCTAGAGATCTAGTGTGAAAATGTTAAAAGAAAGTTAATAATTTCTTAAATCAAAGATGTATTTCCAATAATACTTACCTCCTCTCACACTACAGCTATTACTCGACTGCCAGGGTTTCCTTCCTTTGCCCATCTAAACACTGGTCTGAATTTTTCTTTCTTGCTCCAATTTTTTATTCCCCACTTAATTGCCCTTAGCATCATTTGTCATGTGACACTCTTTATCTACGTCAAAGTGTCCTTTACCCTGGTAGTGTATATAAGCACCTCATTCAGATAATGTTATCACTTTTTTGAGACTGACCCATTCCACAGTCTCCAACAGCTGTTAATGGGGAGGAACGGCAGGAGAGCGTGAACAGAGGTAATTATTATAGGAAATACATTTTTGATTTAAGAAAATGTTAACTTCCAAAACATACTTACCTCTTCTCACACAACAGCTAGAATCCCACACTGAGAAGGTGGAGGGGCTGGTGAGGACATTATCCATATGGAAAGCATCTGCATAGATCATGGGCATGCCAACAGAAGATTGGAACCCCTAGTGGGGGAACCGCACTACATCCAGAACAGGTATGCAGAGATGGGCAGGATCCCCTTATGCTTTACTCATGATAGTCCATGAATGGCAGTCCAGCATAGTACAGTAATATCAATGTTCCCTCTAATGTTATCAATCAATCTGCAGAATGAATTTTTCATAAGCACCAGTATAAAGCAATGTGCAGACATGAGCTACCACTTTTTTATTAGAGGTGGTGGGGGGGGGGGTTAACCGTCGAACCTATTGTATCATTAGGCTGCTTTACAATGCTACCAGTTGGTTATTTGGGATTTAGGCCTATCGAATGCCAGAGTTATTATAGCCATCAACGTGTTGAGAATCCTCACCATTATTGAGGATGTTCTTGGATGGAGTAATGAAGTGCATGGCACCTGATTGGTTGTTGTGCAGCCTAGGGAGAACATTGCTGATCAGCTTATAGATGGTCACAGGAACACTTCATTTCTACAGAGCCTATTGCAACCTAGATAAAGTATATTGAATTAGTGGTTGCTAGTGCAGAATTGGTTTGATAAAAGCACACTTGCCTGGGCAACACTCACCACAGAGTGGGATCCTGTGAAAACGACGAAAGGGACCCTGAAAGATAGCAATGAAAGTACTCACCCCTCTGTATGATCTAGTGGATGTGGTTAAGATAGCTTCAGGTGTTAGTTGAAAACCCCCAGTTGATGATACTACCAGATCATGTGAGATAAAAGTATTGTTGGAGGTCCACATACCAGCCCATACAATGTCCTCCAGCAGCCACTTCAACTGAGCCACTAAGAACAAAGAAATGTGACAAACCTGATGAGATGTGACTATCAGAAGTCCTCTCGCCTTCAAAGAGAGCCCAGAATACCCAACTCATCAATGTAACTTGGGATAATTCCTGGGAAACTAAATGATCCCAATTAATAAAAAGTCATTGTCAAGCATCTCTAAAGGCATTAGTGCGGACCACATAACACTTCAAAACCCTCACTAGTCATAACAAACAATCGAGATTTGGTCAGTCATAGAAGAAAGAAAGAAATAGTAATCAGATGAAACAGTGAAAAGGATTTATCCCCTTCCCTGTCTGACATATCTCAGGGAAGAAGAACCAGTCTGAGGATGTAGGTAGAATGATAAAACATCCTGTGCACATTTAGCATTAACCACTCTGACCTGTGATGTTTGTAGGTCAACAGCAATGAAAATTAAATCTTCAGGGAAAGGTGATACATGGTATATGAGGCTAAGGTCTCAAACAAGTGTTGAGAAAGGCATGTAATGCCACCTTAATATACCAGGTAGGTAACTGAAACAATCGTTTGGGATACTCCATCGTGAGGTTTTTCTGTTGGATTGACTTTCATCTTGAAACATTGATGATTGGCATGTTGCCTACTCATTGGAACAACAAACTACTAGCAATTTGGTCTCTGGTACCTCACCCTCGGGATTTGGCAATAGATGCGTTCCATCAGGACAGGACAAGATTACACTTCTAGCTACCCAGAATGACGATATGTTGTATTAGAGCAAGAACAGATGACACAACTCTGATAATGAAGCCTGCCTTGGTTGTTTCTGAAAGTAAAATCTGGGTGTGATATTTTGCCAATTAACGAGATGGCACCAGCAATAACCAGTTGTCTAGGAAATAGTGTGTGTGCAGGCTTAAGGCAAGGAGATGATGAGTAAAAAGGTGTACGATTCAGCAGAACACATATGATGCCGATGCTAGTCTGCAGCATCTGACACTTGTGCACAAAATGCATATAGTGGTGGGTAGCCACCACTATGGAAATGTACAGATAGGAGTTGGCAAAATCTAACTTGGACATCCACAATCCGAGTATAAAATGTCAACTCAGAGTGAGAAATGACACTTGTGAAATTTGAAGGATATAGGAAACTGATATAAATGAGAAAGATCAATGACTGGATGCCAATCTCCTGTCTTCTTAGGCCCAACAAACAGATAGGAAGAAAACCATAGAAAAACTGGCACAACTCTCTTCCTGCCCTTGACCAAACTTTGATAGCCCTAGAATGAATTTCCAAAATCTGAGGATCTACGTGAAGCAGAGACACTACAGGTTAGGTGGATAATGGTGGTGAAGATGTGAACTGAATGACTAATCCTGACTCAAGTACCTGTAGTGCCCATGGATCCATG
>NW_013675602.1:8384-14529 GCF_000517525.1 Limulus polyphemus
GGTGGATAATGGTGGTGAAGATGTGAACTGAATGACTAATCCTGACTCAAGTACCTGTAGTGCCCATGGATCCATGGTTAAGGGTAACCATACATCCAGGAATTCTTAGAGCCAAGCCCCTACAAACCCAAAGGCACACACTAGTAGCATTCCAACCAAACGACAGAATCTATTCTGTGTACCAATGGACCGAGGGGCTTATGTCAGGGGTCAGGACCCTCGAATACAGGCGGAACTATGAACCCCTGTAGGAGCCGAGGAAAGTCAAGATGCCAATGGCAAGAAGAATGAATGTAGAAGCTGACAATCGAACCAACATGCATGCTAACTATGGTCCCAACTCATCATCAATGGACGTGGTAATCCTGACGGTCTTCCAACAAAGTTTAAAGGTATAGAAAATAACTTGGCACCGTATATAGGATGAGACAAATCCTAGGAAGTTGTGATATCTTCAGGTTAAGTACATACTCTGCTCTAGAACCCCATATTTTCAGGAGCAGATGTATTCTTTGATAGTCGGAATATGCTTCCACCTGGTGGTGGTAGGCTAAATCACATAGTTCTGACAAGGCATAGCTGTTCCTTCACATTACTATGCAGTAAACCTCACTGCATGAATCACAATATCAATAGATGGAAGGAGAATTAACCTTCCAGCCATCAAGGAAAGTGCAGGCTCAAAAGCAACTGGAGAAAAACCCAAAACATCACACACTCGATGGATCAACTGAAGAAAAGGAGCCTGAGGCAGCTGACCCCAAAGTGGCCTCCTGAGAAGCCAACAGAATAAAGGAAGACACAGGAAAAATCTCCAGGATCACCCTCAATTGCAGCCTCAGAGCCCCCTGAAGGAACACCACCAAACCATCTACTAATAAGGTCACTAACAGTCTCAACCGAGATTACCCCTCCCCCTAATTGTTGAGCAATGCTAAATATCAGAAGTGGGATAGAAGAGACCTGATTTGCCTCTGTTCCAGAAATAATAATCCAGGAATTCATGTCATATATTGGCTTGCCAAATGAAATTTTCTTTTTTACGAAAATCAACTAGGTAACACAAAGAATGATCAAAGTAGTACAAACAAACCCATTGACATAGGTGGAGTGTGTCACGTGACAGATATCGATAAGGGAAATTAAATGGGGAATAAAAGACTGGAACAAGTGAGAAAAATTCAGACCAATGCTTAAATGGGCAAACTAAGTCAACAGAAAAAGATCTGGCACATTGGTAGCTAACCCACTCAAATCAAAGCAGTACTCTGTTGTTAATACTAAAGCTAATGATATGTATACTAATGATATGTCTCACTCAGAGTATTATGTGGAGCTTTAGTCTCCTTATCTAAGGATACTTACTTGTTCAGAGTTCAGGATGATACCAGGGATAGAATGATTGTTGCAAGGGGACAGGTTAATATCCCATAACTTATTAATTCCTTGGAAAATAATGTCAAGAGGTAAGCTAATCCAAGTTTATGAAGTTTACAATATTATCTTTGGGGCTGAAAAGATAAACATTTCTTTCTGTTGTATTCTAAAGACAACAGGGTGATCAGTTTATGCAAAGGAGTTGGACAGATGATTTTGAAGAATAAAGAGTAGATTGTAATTTTTACATTTTCTCAGGGATGAGTGTATAAAGTCAGTCTTGAAAAACTAAATAGTCCCTTCATGTCCAACTGTTATGATTAGAATTCCAACCATATTAATACAATTACTATCTTATTCATAAGATTTCCTTCTTAATTAGTTAAGAATGTGGAAAGAACCACATGAAATGTATAAAACACATAATTGAAACCACTTTCAGAACAAGCTAAGCATTAATAATAATCCACAATTTCTTCTTCAAAAACATTTCTGAAAGGGAAGGATGAAGTGGTCTCAGTCATTCTATGCTGTAAGCACTTTATATCTAGAAGAATAATCTGGTTGTATTACTCCACTGTATATCTAGAAGCATAATCTGGTTGTATTACTCAACTGTATATCTAGAAGAATAATCTGGTTTATTACTCCACTGTATATCTAGAAGCATAATCTGGTTGTATTACTCCAAATTTTAATAAAAGTATGCCTAAAATGTTACAGTTTTCAGAGTACCTAGAGTTTTCACTCTAAAATTTATAATATAGAAATAAAACCTCAAATTTTGCAAAACATCTACAGAAGAGAGAGGACTGAACTTAGGGTGAGAAGCTCCCTATTCTCTGTGGAAAACTTCTGATAAACTAATACTTGTATATATGGTACTTCAAAGACAAAGTGCTAAGTCAGACACTAAATAAAATTGATTTACAAGCTCACAATTTTACAGTTTTAAATGTTTTTTTATTTGGTTTGTCAAATTGGTGTCTCTTAATTTCACATGTTAGTGTCATATTCACTTTACTATTCAATTTTAAATGGTTGTTTAGTGGGCTAATTTCTCTTGATTTCATTTGTTAGTGTCACATTCACTATATTATTCAGTTTTAAATGGTTGTTTATTTTGCTAGTCTATCTTGATTTCATTTGTTAGTGTCACATTCACTATATTATTCAGTTTTAAATGGTTGTTTAGTGGACTAGTCTATCCTGATTTCATTTGTTAGTGTCACATTCACTATATCATTCCATTTTAAATAGTTGTTTATTGGGCTAGTATCACCTGATTTCATTTGTTAGTTAGGAAACTTCTGTAGTTGATACAGTGAATCGCAACTTCATACCAAGATCTCTTATATTTCAGTAATAAGAAACAAAGGCAAAACAAAATTATTGAAACAAGTGAATGCAAACATAGTAACATAAAACTGGTGGTAAAAAAAAAGATTTGAAATGGCAAAGAAGAACAATCATATACGGGAGCCACATGCTAAAAAAACACGTCTAAACAATGCTGTGCAAATCAAGAAAGTGAGGTTTGACCTAGAATAGCATCAATATAGGTGGTGCAATAATATTGGTGGAGAGCAGTCACATGTTATATATGTTCAATAGTGGTGTAAGGAAATGAAGCCTGACTAATACCACATATAGAATTGTGAGGGAGGCATACATTAGCTAGAAGAGCATGCTGTCCCAACAATTCCCAACAGCATAGGAACCAAATAAGAAGTGGAAGAGCAGAACTATTAGTATCGGTCAACGTTGTGAAAAGAACAGAATGAACCTCTGTAGAAATCTTTCTCCAGAAGCGTGACAAAGACTTAAGATGAAGTGATGTGAGGTAATGAATGAGGGAAGTGAAGGGATCCACCCACACGTATGATAAAATTGGGTAGTGAAGGGGTCCACCCACAAGAAATGAAAAAGCTGTAAGCCAGAACAAAAGAGGCAAGGAAAATAAGGTGTGGAAGTATGTATGTAGAGTTAGCTGTATGAATTATAAAATCAAGTGACAGAGGGAAGACCAAAGTTTGGGTCTCATGTACTAAAGCACAAGATGAATAAGAAGACAAAGAAGAGAGTAAAAAAAAGAACATAACTAAGAAATCATGTCCAGGAAGAGATTAGAAGATTGAGGAATTTTGAGATACAGTCATGCCTAGAGTAAACCCTGGTAGAAAAAACAGATGGCCAAATCATCATCACCACCTCCAAATTGGTAAGAAGGAACATCAACCAAATGGATGGGAGAAAGACTGTCATGCAACCATGAAGGTATACACTAAAACTCTGAAAATATTTAATGTATCTTCACGAAATATGGCCAGTTTTTAGAAGTCATGTATAGGCAGAAAAATCAGAGTTTTAATTAAGTATTTTTATAAAACTTTGGCCATAAACATTTTCAATTTTCAAATTTCATTGGTATAATCTCTAAAACATCCTACATAAATATCAAATGTTTTTTCAGAAACAAAACTTTATATAACCACCATAAAAAATTAGAAGATAAATACAAGTTACCCTTTTATCTTTCTAGAATGACTTGTAACAGTATTCATCTATTTATACTTAATCTTATTATTTTATTAACCTTTGAACTGTGTCTAATTAATAATCCTACCACACAAGTTGTAAATCACTAAGAAAACATGCAGCTCAAGTTACTGTACTCAATAACATACCACATAAGCTGCTTGCAAGCATACCTAATGAAAAACTTTTTTTTCATTACCTTACTTAATCTAACGTTCTCTAACTTAAGTTTCTAACATTTACATTTTAGTTACTTTTATGATAGTAAATAAAGAATACACATGAAAAAGAAGAAATATAGTACTTAACTGTGTCCTTTTTTTGCTGTATATTGTTGATGAAACTTAAGGCTATTTTTGTATACTAATGATACAACTATACTAAATAATTTATATTTAATTGAATAATGCACCTAAGAACAGAATAATTACACACAGAAAGCAAACAATGTCCTATAAGTATAATACATTTTCTGGCTTTCTAACTTAACTATGCAATAAAAGCCTTGAAAAAATCAGAAGCTCGTCAATGTGTAACTGAATAACAAAATAGAAAACACCCTGTACAAAAACAATGTAATGTAATACATCATTTGACGGACTAAAACTCTGGTTTTCTGTTGGTTATAAATAGTATAGTATAAAATGTCAGAGAACTATTAGCACTTCCTGTGAGATAGAGGATATGACAGGTGGGTGTGATAAGTGCTTCTGCTCATAAACAAAAAAAGATTGAAAGCTATAAAAATTATGCTTTGCCTGAGTAATATTTGTACTATAATAAGTAATTTATGTTAAATTCCATAGGGGTAGTAAATAAATGAAAGAAGAGGGAAGATCAAGAGAGTTAATATCACAATTCTGATACTAGGGGGAGATTGAGGATTTTTTTAAAAATATTTCCTTAAATAATATTAAAAATAGGTTTACTTACTACATTTTGATTCCATGTTTACTCATATACATTGATAATAAAGTAGTTTGATTAATTTTTGAATGAAATTCTTTAAAAGGTTCTGGCACGTACACTATGACCTACCCTTTGCAGAAAGGGTTAAACAACTGAATATTAAGTGGGAGTTAGCTCAAGGCAAGTGACATGCAAGTCTCATAAGCAGAAGCACAATAGATATAGCCTATAGCCTATCTATATATATAGATATATTCTGTGTAAGAAGATGAGGTATCATCTTGGGAAAAGGTTTTACATCTTTAACTTGGAGCCTATATTTTCAAAATCTTTAACTTGTGTCCTATCATTCTAAGGAATTAATGCATTTGATGTCATGGTAAACGAAAAATTCTTACTTCATCTTGACAAGCTGATCTGATGCTAAGCATTCATTAAATCATGCATAATGATGTCTCCTCAAGTTTTGGTTGCTAAAACTCACATAAAAAGAAATTTTGCTAAGTTATGGCTACTAAAAATTAAGTGTACTGAGTGAAAACTTTGTGCAAACATTTTACTGCCAATGACTTTTGTTATCAGCTCAAATACCCTCATCAATTTTTTTTTTCTATTCTACATAAATTAAAAATGATTAATATCTAGTACAATACTATCAGCATTTAGCCATAAGAAAAATATTAAACCTCAAAAATAAATATATATATTTATGTTTCAGTATGCTGATAGAATTATAAAAAATATTGATATATACATGTTTCAGTATTATAATAAAATTATGAAAAATTTAGAAATATACATGTGTCAGTATACTGATAAAATTGTGTTTGCTTGAATTTATGCACAAAGCTAAACAATGGGCTATATATGCTCTGCCCACCATAAGTATCGAAACCCGGTTTCAAGGGCTGTAAGTCCGTAGACATACCTCTGTGCCTCAAGAGTGCCTGATAAAATTATAAAACTTTTTTTGATACATACGTTTCAGTATACTAATAAAATTATAAACAATTCTGATATATAAGTTTCAGTATACTGATAGAATATAAAAAAATTTCATATATACATGTTTCAGTATAATGATACAATTATAAACAATTTTGATATAAATATGTTTCAGTATACTGACAGAATTATAAAAATTTTGATATATATATATACGTTTCAATATACTAACAGATTTATAAAAAATTATGATATATACATGTTTCAGTATACTGATAAAATTATGAAAATTTTTTATATATATATATATACACCTGGAAAAAGGTTAAGCACCCCCGTGTTTTTTTCAAGTGATTCAGATTCGACGTTCTTGTGA
>NW_013675602.1:15529-18863 GCF_000517525.1 Limulus polyphemus
CATTTTTTATATACATGATTCAGTATACATATAAAATTACAAAAAATGTTGATATATATGTTTCAGTATACTGACAGAATTATAAAAAATTTTGAAATATCGATGTTTCAGTATACTGATAAAATTATAAAAAAAATTTGATATATACACATGTTTGAGTATACTGATAAAATTATAAAAAAACACTTTATTAAAGTAATACATTACATCTTAATCAAATATCACCATGACCAGAACCAGGAACTTGAATTGTTCTTTGGCATTTGTTTTTATTGTATTCAAGATTGGCCTCTCTTTTCAAAGACTTTGTGTCTACTTTTGTCATGGTTGCTTGTCTTTGACACAAAGTTAGAGAAATGCTTCCATAGCTATTATAGGTCCACACCTTACCTCAAAAACAGTATTTAAGTCTATCTTAACAAAACATGCAAAATGTAAATGGCTGAAATAAACATGGCATTATCAGAATCTTTTGAGTGGTGCTCCATTATTGGTCATAAATTGTGTTTACAAGATGCTATAGGAAACACTCTTATTGGTAATCAAAACACGATGTGCATAGACATTCTGCTCATAACTTACACATTACCCTGAACATGTGAACTGGACACCTTGACTGCCATGGAGTCAGGTCATGTTGCGAATATAATGCAGTAGTACAATTAAGTACTCTCAAACAACCAGAAATCACTTATTTTAAATAATCACTAAACCACATTCTGAACAAATGATCTTTACATAACAGTTTCTCGAAATACAGCACTTGCTAGAAATGTCATCTAATAGAAAGTTCTCTATGGTCTGGAAGTGTTTTACTGTTAAACATTTTTCCTTGAATATTATGTTACCACAACATATAGGGACAGATTGTTACTTCTTTAACAATACACAATAGAATGCTTAGGAAAGAACACACACACATATATCCCAAAATATTGTCATAATATTCATAGCAACTTATCCAACAATAGAACCTTCCAGATTATACCCTCTTGACAACCTTGTCTCAAAAAGTTTACAAAGGCATTCTATCCCTACATTTTCTTAAGTTTTAATCTCTTTTACATACACTTGCAAACAGTCTGCAGCTAATTTTGTAAGCCTTTATAAATGCAAAAACAAAACTTTATATAAACTTGTATACTTTTCAGTCCAACACCACCAGAGTCTACTCATTCATCCTCAACTCTTAACATGACTACTAGTTTAAAACAAGGTGCCGCATGTGCAGAAACTGGTACTCTTAAATCATTAGTAAACCAGGTTTTAGAATTATAATATTACACTGAAATTCTGATGAAAAAATGGTTAAAAATGAAACATTTTTCCTTTGAATCTCTGAACAGGAACAGAGAATTTGTCTGAATTTAGAAACCAGATTTACCTTTCTACATTTTATAAATGTTTTTCAGATAAAGTTTTATCAACAAATGCTACATTTCATTCATTAACCAATTCCTTTTGTTTCAACTAAGACTTCATCATGGTTTAGCAAAGAAAGCTCTTAGTGTGTTATTATTATAAGTCAATTAATTTTGCCAGGGATCTTCAACACGGGCATGATGAAAACTTCACAGTAGCTCAAAATATCTGTAAAGCATTAATGGTGCAAACAAGATTGATGCATACAACATGCTGTCACTCAAAAGACAGTGCAACACAACAATAGCTTATGCTATTTTCCCCTATTACTTAACCACAAAACATAGAATGTTTGAAGTGAACAAACCTCACTGCTCTGAGAATATAACAAAGAAATCAGATGCCTGTACCCTATCATTATCAACCCCCTGGGTAATATTATAAACTTGCAAACCTTTTTTTTTAAAAAAAGAAAAGTAGGTTACCTCAGTATATTACCTAAATTTAAAAGCTACGACTTATAACTACAAGATACGCTTCTAATTCCATACCAAGAATCATCCCATAAGCCTTCCTCTAAACTCTTTTCCAATAACTGAATAAGTCAATAGTCTTTCTTACCGTTAAAAAAAAAGGAGACTAAAACTAAGTGTGAGCAGTATTTCAAGAAAAGCCTAACAACTCAGCTTTAACTACTGATCTGTACACTGATAATTGTGTATTCGATTTGAAATCAGAACATCTAGCTACACCGTAATTTTATATACAAATATATATTCAAATTTATAACTTACCAAATCCCCTCCTCCCATCTTCTTTCAAATTACAACTAATCGAAGTTCAGTTTTTCTACTTAGTCCAGCCACCCACTGACCTAGCCTATTTAGATTCTTAACTTTTAAGTCAACACACTATTTCCTAAATTTCAAGTTGATTGAAGCCTTAAACTTTTATAGTTACACACAGTTACAGCACTACTTTACGTCTAACATTAGCAAAAATATACAACGGCTGCACATTTTAATCTTTTTTCTTTTCTTTTTCTTTTTTTTTGTACCCAAAAAATTAAAATGACCAACAGAACTGCCTAAACCTAGTTCTCACTAACATAAAAATATATATTTCTATCGAAACAGCAAGAGATTTCAGCTATATTTACGCCACCTTTCAATTAAATATCAACCGCGCATCTATTAGGCTATATAAACACTAAAAATTTAATTTTCAATTTTCAACTACATGTAGATTTTACATAATTTTTAACTCCGCAAGATATATATACATTTCAATGTCACAAAGAATAAAAAATATAAAGTTTACTACAGATACTTTCAAAATTATACTATTAAAATCCATTAGCAATGCAAAATACAGTTAGAAAAAATGTGGGAAATCATACATAGTGTTACGTCTCCGTTCGTTAGTTAATTTTCCGTAAAAATTATTTCCGAAGAAACTTTACCGATAGAAGTCCTTTCTTAAATAAAACTGGTTTATTCTTTCTAAATATAACTTTGCGATACACTTAATTTCAACAGTCGCGCTATAACAAACGCAATAATTTTTAACGAACGTCTCACGTGCTCGACTCAACAATACTCAGTTCAATTACACATATTGTCGCCGTCACTTTGTGACCTTCTTATATATACAAGAATACCGAATCTAGTAAGCTCTCGAGAAGTCAGGAGGAAACGTGAACGTTCGAAAAGTGCATGACGTGTTACTAGCATCACGTGACCTCCGCTGTCGTAACACTGCCCCTTTCTTAGTATTGTTCGTCCCGAACAATAGCCACTTACACTAAACCAATAAACAATTAACAATAACTTAATCAAATGTACATAATTTACAAACACAAAATTACAATTCAACAAAGTCTTAATTTTACGGGACGTATCTTCTTCCGTATTGGTCTTTGTCTCGTTAGCTTCTGCTTCATGTGGGGTTCATCTGCTTCATCAGGAAACGT
>NW_013675602.1:19863-21215 GCF_000517525.1 Limulus polyphemus
AGTTCAACCTTTCTTTTGCAGGGTCTTCGACTCAGTCCATCGGCATTACCATGAGATTTTCCCACTCTCTATTCAATATCATAATTACACTGGTCTATCTTTCCAATCCAACGTGCCAGTTGTACCTCTGGGTTCTTTAATGATCTTAACCAGCGTAATGCAGAAATTTCTGTCCTGATGGTAAACCTTGCACCATAGAGGTAAGGATGGAAATATGTCAGACTCTTTAATATAGCAAGGAGTTCCCTCCATGTTACACAGTAGTTCCTCTCTGGTGTACTTAAAACCCTACTGAAGTAGGCCACCACGTTTTCGCCACGTTTTGAGACAACACTCCTCCAATTCGGACATTACTAGCATCACAATCTAGTATGTACGGTAGTGATGGATCTGGAGGCCTTAAAAGTGGAGTGGAGGCCAATTTTTCCTTCAACGTCTTGAAAGAATGCTGGCAAGAAACTGTCCATTCAAACTTCTGGCCTTTTTTAGTCAAATCATGTTGTGGAGCAGCTATAGTTGCAAAGTCATTCACGAACTTCCGCTAATAGGTACAGAGTCCCAAGAAACTTCTTAACTCTCCCACATTGTCTGGAATAGGCCAGTCACGCACTGCTTTCACCTTGTCAGGATCAGTTTGCACACCATTCTTGTGGCCTAAGTAAAGCACCTCTTTATGGAACAAATGACATTTCTTGGGATGGAGTTTGAGGTTTGCTGCTTTCAAACACTCGAATACTTCCTCTAGCTGGGACATTTCCTCATCAAAAGTTGTTGCAAATACAATGACATCGTCCAGGTACGCTAGAATATCCTCCATTGTAGGCCTTCCAATACTCGTTCCATCAGCCTCTCAAATGTTGCTGGAGCATTACTGAGCCCGAATGGCATCACTCGGTATTGCCAGAGACCTTGGCCATAACTAAATGCTGTCTTAGGTCTAACTGCTTCAGCCAATTTTACTTGATGGAAACCTGACTTTAAGTCCAGGGTTGAAAACCACCTGGCTCCACTTAGAGCATCAAGAGTATCATCAATTCTTGGCAGTGGGTATGAGTCTTTTTCGGTTATGTTGTTAAGAGCTTTGAAGTCCACACAGCAACGTTGGGTCCCATCCTTCTTCTGGACTAACACTACGGGAGCTGACCAGGGACTACCTGATCTTTCGACTATCCATTCCTTAATTAGACCATCCATGACCTTCTCTATCTCTTGTCGCTTTGCTGGAGCTATTCTCCTTGGAGGGATCTTTATTGGACGGTGATTGCCTATGTTTATTCTGTGCTCCACAAGGTTTGTGCAGCAGAGGTCATGATCTCGTTTCGAAAAGACGTCTGCATAATTTGCCAAAAGTT
>NW_013675603.1:0-4354 GCF_000517525.1 Limulus polyphemus
AACTATTCTAGTATAATATTGTTCTTGTTTAGTTGCTAATCACGAAGCTACACAATGGACTAACTCTGTACTAAATGAGTCATAGAGTATAACTATTCTAGTATAATCTTGTTCTTGTTTAATTGCTCATCACGAAACTACACAATGTATTAACTCTGTACTAAACTAAATGAGTCATTGAGTATAACTATTATAGTATAATCTTGTTCTTGTTTAGTTGCTAATCACGAAGCTACACAATGGACTAACTCTGTACTAAATGAGTCATAGAGTATAACTATTCTAGTATAATCTTGTTCTTGTTTCGTTGCTAATCGCGAAGCTACATAATGGATTAACTCTGTACTAAACTAAATGAGTCATTGAGTATAACTATTCTAGTATAATCTTGTTCTTGTTTAGTTGCTAATAACGAAGCTACACAATGGATTAACTCTGTACTAAACTAAATGGGTCATAGAGTATAACTATTCTAGTATAATCTTGTTCTTCTGTTGTTGCTAATCACAAAGCTACACAATGGACTAACTCTGCACTAAACTAAATGAGTCATTGAGTATAACTATTCTAGTATAATATTGTTCTTGTTTAGTTGCTAATCACGAAATTTAGTTTAGTACAGAGTTAATCCATTGTGTAGCTTCGTGATTAGCAACTAAACAAGAACAAGATTATACTAGAATAGTTATACTCTATGACTCATTTAGTACAGAGTTAATACATTATGTAGCTTCGCGATTAGCAACTAAACAATAACAAGATTATACTATAATAGTTATACTCTATGACTCATTTAGTTTAGTACAGAGTTAATACATTGTGTACTTTCGTGATTAGCAACTAAACAAGAACAAGATTATACTAGAATAGTTATACTCTATGGCCCATTTAGTTTAGTACAGAGTTAATCCATTGTGTAGTTTCGCGATTAGCAACTAAACAAGAACAAGATTATACTAGAATAGTTATACTCTATGACTCGTTTAGTTTAGTACAGAGTTAATACATTATGTAGCTTCGCGATTAGCAACTAAACAAAAACAAGATTATACTATAATAGTTATACTCTATGACTCATTTAGTTTAGTGCAGAGTTATTCCATTGTGTAGTTTCGTGATTAGCAACTAAACAAGAACAAGATTATACTAGAATAGTTATACTCTATGGCTCATTTAGTTTAGTACAGAGTTAATCCATTGTGTAGTTTCGCGATTAGCAACTAAACAAGAACAAGATTATACTAGAATAGTTATACTCTATGACTCGTTTAGTTTAGTACAGAGTTAATACATTATGTAGTCGAGTCATAGAGTATAACTATTCTAGTATAATCTTGTTCTTGTTTAGTTACTAATCGCGAAGCTACACAATGGACTAACTCTGTACTAAACTAAATGAGCCATAGAGTATAACTATTCTAGTATAATCTTGTTCTTGTTTAGTTGCTAATCGCGAAGCTACACAATGGACTAACTCTGTACTAAACTAAATAAGTCATAGAGTATAACTACTCTAGTATAATCTTGTTCTTGTTTAGTTGCTAATAACGAAGCTATACAATGGACTAACTCTGCACTAAACTAAATGAGTCATAGAGTATAAATATTCTAGTTAGTATGCTTCCGATTTTTTATTATTCAGTCCAACAAATGTACACAGAAAGTTTCTTTTTTTGTTTGTAGTTAAGCACAAAGATACACAATGGACTATCTGTGCTCTGCCCACAACGAGTATCGAAACCCGGTTTCTACCGTTTTAAGTCCGCAGACATGCCGCTGTGCCACTGGAGGGCCAGAAAGAAAGAGTCGCGTATCTAAGTTTGATTGTTCTAACCAGAACTAAGAAGTGGTACGTTTGGAGTAAATTTACACCATTTAGTATTCTGCCACTAGTTGCACCATCGTTTTATGTAACATATATGTATATATTATAGAATAGTTGCACCTTTGTCTTATGTAACATATATAATATAGAACAGTTGCACCATCGTCTTATGTAACATATATGTATATATTATAGAATAGTTGCACCTCTGTCTTATGTAACACACATATATATACATATATCATACAGTAGTTGCACCTTTGTGTGTATGTAACATATATAATATAGAATAGTTGCACCTTTGTCTTATGTAACATATATAATATAGAATAGTTGCACCTTTGTCTTATGAAACACACATACATATATATACATATATTATACAATAGTTGCACCTTTGTGTGTATGTAATCGATTTATAAATAGTTGTAGCTTTGACTTAAGTAACATATATATATATTATATCTTTGTTTTATCTAATATAAATATATATATTATAAAATAGCTGCACCTTTGTCTTATATATATATATATATATATGTTACACAATAGTTGCAGATTTGTCTTATGTAATACATATATATATTATACAGTAGTTCCACCTTCATCTTATGTATCATACATAAATGTATACTATACAATAGTTGCACCTTTGTCTTATATAACATATATATTATAAATAGTTGCACCTTTGTTTTATGTGATAAATGTTGCTTGTTTGTTTGTAGTTATGCATAAAGCTACACGATGGGCTATCCGTGCTCTGCCCATCACGGATATCGAAATACGGTTTCTAGCGTTGTAGGTCCGCAGATATACCGCTGTGCCACTAGAGGGCTGTAATATATATATATATAATAAAATAGCTGCACCTTTGTCTTATGTAACTAATATAAATATTATAGAATAATTGCTCTATTGTCTTATGTAACATATATATTAGGTCGTCAGGAAATTAATGTCGCTTTTGTTAGATGAAAAAACCCGAACAACTTATATATCAAAACAAAACATTTATTAAATGAAATTGTTTCCATTCTTATCGATGATAGTGCCAAAGCTGGAGAATATGGTGGGTGGGGGAGAACTTCACAACCCAACTCCATAATCTTGTGCTGCGTCAAATGTGCCACATGTGGACGTGCATTGCCGTGGAGAATAAAAACACCTTTCCGATTGACGAGTGAAGGGCGTTTCTGATTAAGGGCTTGATTTAAACGTTCCAGTTGTTGACTACAGATCTCTGTATTGACAGTTCGCTGTGAATTGAGGAGTTCGATATGAATTACTCCTTTGATGTCCCACCAAATGCAAAACATCACTTTCTGTGGATGGAGTCCAGATTTTGGGGTCGGAAGTGGTTTTTGTCTAAGACTTAGCCATTGTTTTTGGCATTTAATATTCGCATAGTGAATCCATTTTTCATCACCGGTGACAATTCTGTTCAAAAATGATGCCCCCAGTGGCACAGCGGTAGGTCTGCGGACTTACAACGCTAGAATCAGGGCTTCGATACCCGTGGTGGCCAGAGCACAGATAGCACACTGTGTAGCTTTGTGCTTAATTACAAACCAAAAATTATTCACGCGCATTACGCGCCAAAAGAAACGATGCAGCGTTCACACGTTGGAAACGATGATCATCAGAGAGTTTGTGAGGCAACGAAACACATTCTTTATGGAGATTTTCCACATTCCGTATATGTTTACACATTGTTTCATGAGAGACATACAATTTCAGGGCCATTTCACGGGGGGTGTTGCCTTGGGTTAAACTCAACAAGCGTCTTCAGAGCATCAGTATCAATTCCAACATGTCGGCCCCTGCCGTAACAGTTTTTAAGGATAAGTCACCTGGACAAAATTTGCTGAACCAGCGTTGACACTTACGAACGTTCAAAATATTTCCATAAACTTCTTTGATATTGTTTGTGGCTATAGAGGCGTTGTTTCACTTCTTGTATTCAAACAGTATTACATGCCGAATATGTGTCTCGTAGTGTGCCATCACTACAAGGGATTATAGTATACTAAACTTTACACATTATATAGGCTACACTAACGTGACATTTAGACGGTTCGTTTAACTATTAGACGTGATGTACGTTTTTTCGGGGGTGGTTAATAAAAGTGTTCGAGAACGAGACATTAATTTCTTGACGACCTAATGTATATTATACGAAAGTTGCACCTTTGTTTCATGTAACATATATAATAGTTGCACCATCGTCTTATGTAACATATATGTATATATTATAGAATAGTTGCACCTTTGTCTTATGTAACATATATAATATAGAATAGTTGCACCATCGTCTTATGTAACATATATGTATATATATTATAGAATAGTTGCACATTTGCCTTATGTAACATATATAATATAGAAGCTGTTAGTTGAAGTAATACTGACAAAATAAACATCCACACTTTAAAACACTTCCTGTTAGCTGAAGTATTGTTGCAACTTTGTCTTATATAACATGTATAGTTTTAAAGTGTGGATATTTATTTTTGTCAGTATTACTTC
>NW_013675603.1:5354-7139 GCF_000517525.1 Limulus polyphemus
AGTCAGAATTATCTGTGGTTTTTATATGACATAATAGAGTCAGAATTATCTGTGATATTTACATGACATAATAGAGTCAGAATTATCAAGTTCTGTGATTTTTACATGACATAATAGAGTCAGAATTATCAAGTTCTGTGATTTTTACATGACATAATAGAGTCAGAATTATCAAGTTCTGTGATTTTTACATGACATAATAGAGTCAGAATTATCATGTTCTGTGGTTTTTAACTCAGAGTAAAGCGGTATGGTTGTAATGATCATATATCACTCATTGTTATGGCTAGTAAGCTGTACCTAGGCCTAATTATTAATTAATAACGTTTTTTTTACTTGATTTTGTGAAGAAGTGAAGTAGTTTTTAATGACATTAAAATAAAAAAATCTTTACATTATACTATGGAGCGAAATTTCTCAATTTTTACGAGTTTTTTAAAGACAAAATTATTATTCAGCAATATACAATTCAAATATATTTAATTCATATAGAATAGTTATACTCTATGACTCATTTAGTTCATTGATTTAATTATTTATAGTTTTTATAAAAACAAAAACGGATACGTAATTAATTTTAGTTTTTGAATTTTATAGTAAAATTTTATTTTAAAAACTAAAGCCTATCTTATTGCTTTGTTTTCTATTTCTCTTTTATATATGTGGTTATAATATTATCATAACACCGAAGTAAGAAATTATTGGAGTTACGTCTCCATTTTATCTTGATAATGATTAAAAAAAAACAGTTGTTTGTTTTACCCAAACAAAGATAAACGTAGCGTGACTACACTTAATATGCTAAAGACCAGGATATTGCAGACGAGTAGAAAAATTATCTATTGATCGTTAAGATCTAGTGGAAATAACAGTGGGATACCACATTTCTAAAGAGAATCGTGATCTGAAAGAAAAACAATCGTTTGAAGTAGGTGTGATCGGTAGACGTGATGTTGCTATGTTGGCAAAACAGACTCATCGAACCTGAGAATTAGCCAATTGGGAGGGAACGTAGTGTTGAAAGAAAACAAAGATCTTTAACAATAGATCGTGTCATAAAAGAGAGAGAAAATAAGGATTGTGATATTCTCACGAAAACATGTCTTGTCAGCTATTTCCTCCAGCTAACAGTTCAGTTGAAAAACTTAACATCTGTGTCAGAAAATTAAGAGCAATCAAAAAAGTTCTAATTTTTGCCAAACTTGCACAAACTATTTTATCATAGAGATGAACTATTCATGACGACGTTCAGTGTATGCTAAACCTTCTGGTTGATATAAAGTTTCTTTAGTAAAAATGTATAATTTTATTTTATTTTTGCATAATTTAGTGATTTAGAACTGATTGAATCAAAGAGTTTTCTCTTCTACCGTTGTGTAACCCTAACGAAATAAAGTTATCACGTCAAATCAAGAAATAAATGCAGTTTCACTAATTTGCATAACTAATACGGATTATTACGATGTTGAAAATTTAAAGAGTTTCTCGAAACTGTTAGATAAGAAAGTAACGAAAAGTAAATGTCACCTCAGAATATATATATATATATATAGTATAATCTTGTTCTTGTTTAGTTGCTAATCACGAAGCTACACAATGGACTAACTCTGTACTAAACTAAATGAGTCATAGAGTATAACTATTATAGTATAATCTTGTTCTTGTTTAGTTGCTAATCACGAAGCTACACAATGGACTAACTCTGTACTAAACTAAATGAGTCATAGAGTATAACTATTATAGTATAATCTTGTTCTTGTTTAGTTGCTAATCACGAAGCTACAC
>NW_013675603.1:7973-14692 GCF_000517525.1 Limulus polyphemus
ACAGATAATTCTGACTCTATTATGTCATATAAAAACCACAGATAATTCTGACTCTATTAGGTCATGTAAATATCACAGATAATTCTGACTCTATTATGTCATATAAAAACCACAGATAATTCTGACTCTATTAGGTCATGTAAATATCACAGATAATTCTGACTCTATTATGTCATATAAAAACCACAGATAATTCTGACTCTATTATGTCATGTAACTATCACAGATAATTCTGACTCTATTATGTCATACAAAAACCACAGATAATTCGAACTCTATTATGTCATGCAAAAATTACAGATAATTCTGACTCTATTATGTCATGCAAAAATCACAGATAATTCTGACTTTATTATGTCATGTAAAAATCACATAACTTGATAATTCTGACTGTATTATGTCATGCAAAAATCACAGATAATTCTGACTTTATTATGTCATGTAAAAATCACATAACTTGATAATTCTGACTGTATTATGTCATGCAAAAATCACATAAGTTGATAATTTTGACTGTATTATGTCATGTAAAACTACAGAACTTGATAATTCTGACTCTATTATGTCATGTAAAAATAACAGAACTTGATAATTCGGGCTCTATTATGTCATGTAAAAACCACAGAACTTGATAATTCGGGCTCTATTATGTCATGTAAAACCACAGAACTTGATAATTCTGACTCTATTATGTCATGTGAAAAAATTTAAACTTATAATTCATCCTCACTGTTATGTCATCTAAAATAAAAGTTATAAGACGATATGCTTCGCCTCTCTGCTATTTTATCTAAGGAACACATTACGTTGTTTCCCTAATACGTTTTGTAAAATAATGTTGCCCTTTACGCTATGTGATAAAAATATCTAATAGAGAAAATGTTTCAACTATTCATCATTACTTTACTATCTTCTGAGATTATTGCAATGTATGCACATGTTTAGCACACGTTCGGGCTTGATGTTTAGTTTTCCGATACCGTAATGCTCACTATTTATTAGTCACAACCTACGCGGTGTTCTTGTGACAGTTCCACAATATTCGATCAATATGATATCTATATAATATGTTTATATCTTACGTCAGTCACTTTATTATTTGACCTTTTAAGACCGATAGCTCTAGTTGTGTGGTGATTGTCAATATCATCTTTTCATTTTAACTCCTCTTCAATTGAAGTGAACGAAGTTTTTTGACTCGTCGTAAGCCTTTTTTTATTATTATTATTATTTACTGTCATTGACTACTCAGAGCAAAATGTCTGATTTCTTTCACGGTTTGTAAGTAGGTTCAGGTATTCATCAACGCGTTGATCAGCTGCTTTGAAACTTAATGAATTTTACCGCAGTCACTACAAGGTACAATGACATAAGCCTAAAAACTTAAAGGCATATTGATTTACATAATATTTATCTCCTTTATACGGCCTTTACATTTAGAAAAAAACAATTAGATTAATTACTCTTAAGTTAAAGAAATACAACTAAATATTGTTTAAGGTTAAGAAAAAGTCATATGTTAATGAATCCAATAATAAATTTCCCTACGACATTTTAAACTTAAAATGCTAAAACTACCGATATTCATAAGGTTGAAAAATTCCCATTTCAGATTTGGATCAACATTTGCACAATTATAGCGAAAAATATGATAGATTTCATATCATATGTTATATCCTTACCAACTCATTATTCCCAAGATGGCAACCAAAGTCATTTGGCGAAGTATTTTCTGTTAACTACATTCAAGTTGTTGCAGATAAAGAATGACTTATAATGACACTTTATCAAATCGTAATCCTCAAGATACGACTTAAACCTTTTGAGGATTTATACGTTAATCATTGGATATTTTCGATGTTAATTACTTTCAAATTAGTTGCAGAATAAAAAATGTGTTTCTTAACAAATCCGATAATATAATTAGCTCATATTAATTCATTATGTGACACTGTTTTAGAATGGACAAACTATGTATTAGTTACATAATATGTAGCTTAACTTCGTGTAATAAGCTCAGCATTCGAGAATGTTTTCATTTAGTTATCTCCATCGTGAGAGTCCCAGTCTTAATAAGTGCATCAAGTACTTACCGTTCTTATGATGTCGGAAGGGACAGGATATGACTCGGTTACAACGGAAATCTAAGTATCATAAAATAAATGTTACGTGATCTCGGTTCTTTGCTCCGGAACGCCAGTGATAACAAGGCCTCGTACTGATGATAGCTGATGCTGTGTTATAAGGGAGCATCCATTTGATGCCACATTCTCTGAATGCCCTTTAATCTGTGGCAGATTTGTATCGCACTTGCAACAGACTAGGACAAGGTCCGCGAGTCATGTTCGATATTTCATTAAAATATTTTTAAAAAATATGATTTCTAGAATACAAATATTTTTCGTTAATCCAAATGTGTAAGAATTAAAACGTTTAATTTTGGAATACAGTTTTCATGTCCATGGAATCTCTTTTTTCCAAAACAAAAAGCACCGATGGGTGGGAGTGTCAGCGAAAAATTTTAAGTTAAAAGGGGTCATCCTCAGGTTACTAAAGTTTGAGAACCGCTGGACTATGACGTAACTGACAGTGTCTGATAGATGTTTATAAGACTTCACTTGTTTGAGCTGACGATTAAATCAGAAAAGTAAGTATAAGGAATTCAAACAATGCAACACAAATCAAATGCTGTTGGAAACATCAAGACCTTGATCCAAACTTTTATGGATGAGAACATGTGCCTATAGTCCAATAAGGCGATGTTTAGTGTTATGTATCTTACACCATTCGTCCCCATTTAAAAACATTTTGTTCTTACACACTTTCTGAAGACAACACCCCCATAAAGCACGACATTCGCTGCAAGTATCAATTTAAAAAAAAATTGTTCTTGCAACCTTTCTGAAAACAACGCCCCCTATAAAGCACGACATTCCCTGCAAGTATCAATTCCATACTGAAGAGAATAACCATGAAAATCAGGTCATGTCGTTGTCTACCTACTGGTTAAAGCAGAACTTTATCACCAACTTTTGCTACCATCAAAATATGTCTTTTGCAATTGTTGTGATAGATGCAATTATCAGTATTATCTTACATTTCTATCTCATTGTATTTTATTTTATTTTGTGTGAGGCATTGGACCTTTAAAGAGACACATTCTTTCATAAGAAGAAACTAAGCACCAAAAAATAAAATTAATCAAACTAACCTCCCTAGGATTCGGTTTACTTAGAAACAATTTTAGCACACATATGTATAACTATAAAAGTTGGGAAAAACGGATTTATTATTAACCTGATCACTAGGTGGCGCTATAGACAGAAGGTTTGCAAACTACTAGTTTCGCCTAAATCCTTTCAATTTGGGACTTATTGAAGGTTAGATATATGAACATTTATGTTCTGTGAGGCAGTTTAATCTAAGTTTTGATTTTTACCTCCACAGACGTCTAACAACATCTCGTTTCGTTTAACAAGACGGTGACACAGTGTAATTTGTTTCACGAAAACCTACAGAAGAATTATCCGTCTTAGAGTTTAAAGTGATATGCTAGAGGGAAGACAGGTAGTCAGCAATACCCGCCGTTAACTTTTGGGTTATTCAACCCCCAATGGTGGGATTTGACCACACCAAAGGCCCCAAAGTACGGAACTCTCGTTCTCTTTTTTTTTTTGGAACTTCGGATCCACATTCCGGTACGCTAACCACTAAGTCACGCTCGACCCAAAAAATGTTAGACACCTATTAACTTTAGAATCATTATGCTCGCCAATACTAAATGTATTTGTAGCTCTCTGAGAAAAACGTACTCCAGTAATATTATGAGAACATGTGGATCAGTGAATATTTAGAAAATAAAATAGAGAGTTTCAGTAACGTAATACAGACTGAGCATAGTAAAAAATAAAATAGAGAGTTTCAGTAACGTGGCCCGGCATGGCCAGGTGGTTAGGGCGTTCGACTCGCAATCTAAGGGTCGCGGGTTCGAATCCCCGTCACATCAAACATGCTCGCCCTTTCAGCCGTGGGGACGTTATAATGTGACGGTCAACCCCCACTATTCGTTGGTAAAAGAGTAGCCCAAGAGTTGGCGGTGGGTGGTGATGACTAGCTGCCTTCCCTCTATTCTTACGCTGCTAAATTAGGGACGGCTAGCGCAGATAGCCCTCGTGTAGCTTTGCGCGAAATACAAACAAACAAACAATTCAGTAACCTAATACTGACTGAGCATAGTAAAAAATAAAATAGAGAGTTTTAGACCATAGCTTTACTATATCAGAAGTAGGCGTAATTACTTACTGCTAAACTTGGAATTAAATGCACTGTTAAATATCTGGTTTAATTTTTGTTGAATGGGCAATTTTTATTTATTTTTAAAGAACTGAAATAATAAGTTATGTTTTAAGCCGACAAAGGCGGGAAACCTTTAAAAAGCCGCGCAAATAAATGGTTTTTGTTAAAACAAGATTTTAAAATATATTACTCAGGTAAGTAAAAAATATGCAGGTTGACAGTGCTTAATTTTCTATTTAATTAATTGTAATAATTTATTTTTACTCTGCTCAATCAGTATTACATTGCTGAAACTCTCTATTTTATTTTTTACTATGCTCAGTCAGTATTACGTTACTGAAACTCTCTATTTTATTTTTTACTATACTCAGGCAGTATTACATTACTGAAACTCTATTTTTTTTTCATTATGCTCACGCAGTATTACGTTATTAAACTCTCTATTTTATTTTTGTACTCTGCTCAGTCAGTATTACGTTACTCACAAAATGTCTTGTCTCAGCCATTAAGTGTCTAGTACAGCGAAACATGCTGGAAAATTTGATAAACAAGATAATCTTAACTGACAGCTACAACTGAAGAAAGATTGAAAGAACAGTTTACAAAAATCACCATGTTAAACAACAGTGTCCGTTCTTTTCACGTAGCTCCTACGAACATGTTTACAATGTTGCGCTAAAACATTTGCGAATTTGTTTCTTTGGAACTAAGCACAAAGCTACACAATGGGCTATCTATGCTCTGCTCACCATGGGTATCGAAACCCGGTTTCTAGCGTTCTAAGTCCGCAGACATACCGCTGTGCCACTGGGGGGGGGGACATTTGAGAAAAGGAAAATAATGTTAAATAAACTAAATGTATTCAGATCCGTACAGAATGGCACGTTTAAGATTGAGTACATATATATATATATAAGAATCTGACTGTTTGTCAACAGAAACGTTGAAGGTAATAAGATTTGATCAGAAAAACACGGCAAAAAAGCAAAGGAAAGTTGTTGATGTTAACCACGTTAATGATTTACAAGCTAAAATCAGTAAGTACGGCTTTCTTTCAGTTTTATTTTTCCTACTACGTAATACGTGCTTGCATTTCAAGTAGGTCAGGTTTCTACATCCAGTGTGGTATCCAAATATTTGTTCTGGCTCTAATGTTTTACGCCTTTGTTTATTTAAAGAGTATCCTACCTACAAATTAAACTATGATATATTTAATTATAAAGTTAAAGCTCAATTTTACACGGAATGCTTGACTGGCAACCACTTAGGCTAGAGTGGAGCTTACTTAGGGGTAAATAATAATTTAACGCTTGAACCACTAAGCCTAAATAACCCAAAATCTACAACGTAAGCCCCAAACACTAGTTAGTCCAAATTTAAGCGCGAACCATTAATCCTAGCTAACCCAAATTCTACAACGTGAGCCACTAAGCCTAGTTAGTCCAAAGTAAATAATCACTAAAATGGCACGGTGCCCAAACTTCGGATATAATGATAAAATCCAAACTTGTGGAATATAATTGATATGTGATTGTTGCATAAACTTTAAATTACTAACAAATAAAACTCAGAGTGTTCTACCAAAACATTATGAGAATGTTATCATAACATATTCTTCTAAACGTTATCCGCTGATGTCAAAGTTCAAAAAGTTAAAAAGCATTAAGAAACTAGAAGGACACTCATATCGCAGCGTTGATCATATTCGGCTCTCAAAAAAATAGGAAAATATGTCCGCATATTCGTCGTTATCAACGGACACAGACTATTTGTGGCAGGAAAATGAGGAATAATATTCTACATATTTCATCAAAATCCGATTATTTGTGACTGAGTTATAGGACACACATAGTGTAGAAAAATCGAACCCCATGTTGATAGTTAGAGATTTTTTTTTCGTGACATCGACCGTCCAAAAACTAACGACTTGTAAGTTGGGATATAGGAACTAAAAATGGTATACATTTGGACTAAAGATGGTATACAGTTGGATTAAAGATGTTAATACATTTGGACTAAAGATGATACACAGTTGGACTAAAGATGGTATACACTTGGGAAACTGTATATCATCTTTAGTCCAAATGTATTACCATCTTTAGTCCAAATGTATACCATCTTTAGTCCAACTGTGTACCATCTTTAATCCAACTGTATACAATCTTTAGTCCAAATGTATACCATCTTTAATCCAACTGTATACAATCTTTAATCCAAATGCATACCATTTTTAATCCAACTGTATACCATCTTTAGTCCAAATGTATACCATCTTTAATCCAACTGTATACAATCTTTAATCCAAATGCATACCATCTTTAGTCCAACTGTATACCATATTTAATCCAAATGTATACCATCCTTAGTCCAAATGTATTACCATCTTTAGTCCAAATGTATTACCATCTTTAATCCAACTGTAT
>NW_013675603.1:15692-21735 GCF_000517525.1 Limulus polyphemus
AGAACAATCAGTAGCCCATGTAGTTCCTATAACATATCCTCTAACACGCTAGAACAATCAGTAGCCCATGTAGTTCCTATAATACTCTAGAACAATCAGTAGCCCATGTAGTTCCTATAATACTCTAGAACAATCAGTAGCCAATGTAGTTCCTATAACACATCCTCTAATACGCTAGAACAATCAGTAGTCCATGTAGTTCCTATAATACTCTAGAACAATCAGTAGCCAATGTAGTTCCTATAACATATCCTCTAATACTCTAGAACAATCAGTAGCCCATGTAGTTCCTCTAATACTCTAGCGCAATCAGTAGCCCATGTAGTTCCTATATACATCTGGAACAATCAGACAGACAAAGTGTTTTGCTTTGTGTTTAATTTGTTATAACATCTTATGGCAGGTAAGAAAACGCTCATCAGTCCTAATCGAAAGCTTTGCTGGCATTTCAGCTGAAGAAAAAATTATATTTAATCATGAAGATAAAACAGGAGAAAAAGTATAGTACGGTTTTTACGTACACTAACGTACGCTGTATGTACGTGTATAATTATAAACACTGAACTATTTTAAAGAAAGACGATATATTGAACAGACCAATTGGTTTTTACGATCATTTTTTAAAGTCCACATACTGACGTTATCAAGTATCGCAAAAAAAGTCTCAATGGCTCTCTCTTTTCTGGTTATTTGCAATTACAATTAGCTTCACTGAAATCTGTAAAAAAAAAAAAGAGAAATTATTATAGATTAAGGTTCCTCAACTTCGTGCATATTGATGGAGCTTCGTATATACTAACCGCCTGGCGGTCATATTACCCAACGTTCCATGCTTTTTGTAATCAAAATGTAATAAGTAACATCAAAAACTCATCAATAATTAGTAAGAAAAATAGAATGAAGCCTTCACCAGATGGCGTTCTCCGTGACACACGCCAAGCCAATGGGTAGTTATGTGGAGCGAGCCAACGAGACGAGTGTAATTCACCCAGTGTTCGATACGTCAGAGAGTTGAATGGATGTTTTGTCCCACGCGGACTCACAGGCTCACGTTCATGAACTGTCCCACAATGCTCATCTTCATTACGGTTGCTGCTTTTTTCGGACAAGGTAAGATAACTAGCAGTCTTTCCCATAAAAAAAAATAGCTGTTCTATAGAAATACCCATCTTATCTATCAATGAATGCTACTGATCTACCCTCGTCACGAGCTTCATGTGTCTATTTTCCCACGCGCACTAATGTCTTATTAAGTGGGAAAATGGTCACGGATGTCACAACATGATGTGAAGTTACTTTATCAAGGGGAGAATTGAGCCGATTTTTTTTTTTTCAGTATAGAGTTTCGTGACGTAGAAATCTCATACAGAGAGTAATGAATAATTAATCACAAAATACTGAACGAAATGTTCTAACTCACTCATTACACTCAAGAAAGGTCATGATCTGGTATTTCATTATTCATTTAACATTCTTAGACGGGTGAATTTTTAATAATGAACACAGAGACGTCATCTTCTCATTTAGAATTATGTTATTTAAATCAGTATAATACAAAGTAATATAACAGTTCACATCAAAATTGTTAAATTGTTTAAATGTAGAAAATATCTTATAAACGTTAATCAATCAATTAATTAACTGCTATTTTTTTATAATTAGCTAGTTAAGGTACTTTATATTGGCATTATTATTTTTTACGTAATGTTGTTAAAATGACTATCTGATTATATTTGCCAAATTATAGCTAGGAAACTCATGCCAATATTTCGAAACTTATATAACATATCATCAATTACTCCTTGATGGTAGCTATCGAACATGCCATACAAAAATGTTAATTTAATCCAGTAATTTCCTTAAGATTATGAACAACCACGAAAGGTAATGAAGTCTGAGTGCAGAATACTAGATTTCCGTGTGACTTTTTATGAGTCGAATTTTTGGAAATAATTGAATATTCATCTATGAAATTCATAAGTAAATATTTTATAATATTTCCTGTTCTCTGTTTTGTCCATCTCTTTAGTATGTTTTTCACCTGTTTTACTTTAAACGTGCATCTTACCCACCATAACGGCGGCTGCGCTGAAACTATATTTTCTCGTATTTGTATGGAACACACAATGTAAGATACACCATTCGTTTGTAGATATGTTATTTCCTGTGTGCGCCACCTACGCGTACTTTAAGTGGTACTCAGATACTGCGATATCCTCTTCATTAAATAACCTGGCCCACATTTGATACTCTACTTTTGACGGTTTTGATGATGAGAACAATACGAAAATTCCTTACAGATATGAAACCCATTTTTGTGTCTTGGGTTAAGTCGTTTTGTACGCAAACGGCATCATTTCTACAATACATCATAAATGTTTTATATGACGCTATTTTAATTCTCACTCGCAGCCATCTAGCTTCTGAATATCGAGAGCCATAATAAGGTTAAACGTTACCAATATGCTGAGTACAATATATATCTCGGTGATTGTCTACTTTACTTGCTCTGTGACTAATCACATTAATGACAGCGTCGCACACACCATCTGCACATGTTAACTTCATCTACATCTTTTCACAGAACCTAACCCACAGAGGATTTTCCCGTTTATCGTAGACATCGTCTAGTGGCTAAATATCTGTTTTAAGAAACAGAATTAACTTTTCTATGTTGAATTCATATTATCTCTTTTTCTCTCAGTAGCTTTAATGTTGCCTGTGTCAAAACTACCGAATAAATCTGAAACGATATTTTCTTTGTGCTGTTCTTGCCAAATCTAGCATTATTAGTATCTCAAACCTAACACTTATTTTATACCTAATATCTCAAACCTAACACTTAATTTTATACTTAATATCTCAAACATAACACTTATTTTATACCTAATATCTCAAACCTAACACTTAATTTTATACTTAGTATCTCAAACCTAACACTTATTTTATAACTAATATCTCAAATGTAGCATTATTTCATACCTAATATATCAAACCTAACACTTATTTTATACCTAATATCTCAAACCTAACACTTAATTTTATACTTAATATCTCAAACCTAACACTTATTTTATACCTGATATATCAAACCTAACACTCAATTTTATACCTAATATCTCAAACCTAACACTTATTTTATACCTGATATATCAAACCTAACACTCAATTTTATACCTAATATCTCAAACCTAACACATATTTTATACCTAATATTTTGTATAATAATAATAATGATACTATAATATATGAGACACAGCTGGTGGTTCAGTACAAGATCCCTATAATATATGAGTCACAGCTGGTGGTTCGGTGCAAGATCCCTATAATATATGAGTCACAGCTGGTGGTTCGGTACAAGATCCTTATAATATATGAGTCACAGCTGGTGGTTCGGTACAAGATCCTTATAATATATGAGTCACAGCTGGTGGTTCGGTACAAGATCCTTATAATATATGAGTCACAGTTGTTTGTTCAGTACAAAATCCCAATAATATGTGAGTCACAGCTGGTTGTTCGGTACAGGATCCCTATAATATATGAGTCACAGTTGGTGATTCGGTACAAGATCCCTATAATATATGAGTCACAGCTGGTGGTTCGGTAAAAGATCCCTATAATATATGAGTCACAGTTGGTGATTCGGTACAAGATCCCTATAATATATGAGTCACAGCTGGTGACTTCAATTAATGCTGATGTATTTTACATAGGAAATGAACAATTTCACTCAATTTTTGCCACTTAGTGAAGTTACAGGTAAGAATTTTAAATGACTCAATACAATAGACCATATGGATCCCAACTATAGTGAGAAATGTGCGTATGAGTCGGTAATTTGAAGGTTAAAACCTCGTGTCGACATTTCAACATACAGACACGAGATGGAGTTTGCTTATTACATTTCTCAAATTAATTACACATTTATTTCATTCAATAAATTGGCAACAATTGCTCGAACAAAAATTACAAACTTCCCAGCTATTTATTGAATCGTTTAGACACTTTTTATCAGGCGGGCTGTAGCACTCACTGCCTACACGGTAGGGATGGCTCGGATGGGCTGTAGCACTCACTGCCTACACGGTAGGGATGGCTCGGATGGGCTGTAGCACTCACTGCCTACACGGTAGGGATGGCTCGGATGGGCTGTAGCACTCACTGCCTACACGGTAGGGATGGTTCGGATCGGTCATCAAAATAGTATTTTAAATATATTCTAAATGGGTCATCAGAACTTTACAGTAGTATACAGTGTTTCCTGTTGTAACAATATCTATGTAATGATTGAGTCACAAGTTCTGGGAATGTCTGTAAATATCATAGCAAAACGTTTGAATTTCTTGTTCTTCTTTCTTCTGCTTCTTTTTTTATTACATGATAACTCAAAAACAAAACAATGGTGTCAACCAATTTCACTGAGGTTACATAGTTTTAAACGGTGTTTCCGCTTTTATAAGTATTATTAATAACTAGTAGTAATTTTAAAAAATCATAATTCTAGTGTAAACGATGTTATCATTACCCCTTGAAACTAGTTTTATTACAGAAAATTGGTGTTCCTTTAAAAAGCTTGAGAACAGAGACAGACAGTTATTACTAGCCGATTACAGATAAACAATAAATATAACAGTTGGAACCTCATTGTATTTAGAACTTGGTTATAAATACAACCTTACTATGTCTACTTAAACGCTGCATTAAACAAAACAAGTAAAGAAAAACTTTTCAAAAAAGGAAGTAAATATAGGGATGGCTAATAGCAATCCTTCAGAAACAATGTAAACAACATAGTATGGATGGAATTTACATCATCCCTACATAATAGCCCAGGCAAGAATTAACATATAGCAATATATGTATATAACTATTCAGTCACAATAGAGTTTAATTTATCCTATTTTTGTCTGTTAACATTCTACTACACTGTGAACCTGTGCTATTGTATACGGATGATAGAAATGCCATCCCTACTATCCTGTTTAAATTGTTTTTGAAGGATTGATAATAGCCATCCTTACTATCCTGTTTAAATTGTTTTTGAAGGATTGATAATAGCCATCCCTATCCTGTTTAAATTGTTTTTGAAGGATTGATAATAGCCATCCTTATATTTACTTTCTTTTTTTGGAAAGTATTTTTGTAAATAGTAAAACTACGACCCTTCTCGCTACAATCATTTTGAAAGAGAATGATGAGATAAATAATGTGTTAATATGCGTGAAATTTGCTTTAAGAAAATTTTCTTATGGTTTTATCTAATTACAAAGTTAAGTAAAATTAAATATAATCATACACATCATTGTACTATGAAGTTATTTGTGTTCCTACGTCAATTTTACAGTTTTAACTACAGGGGAAAGAAGAGTTTTAAAACAGTCGTTCCACTGATGCTTCTATATAATACTCACCTTAAATCTATATTTATTCTTAAACTTAGAATAACTTGATGATATATTACTCTCTACTTGTAGTATAAGTTGTTATGTAAAAAGTTTATTATTTTGTTAAGGAGAGATAGGAAGGTTGTTTTTTCCGCAGTACACTGAGCATTAAGTAGCTCCAATGGGCTTTAATATTCGCTGGGTGTTTGGTTTTCTCTCATAACTGCTCAATAAAATACAAACTAGTTTTACATAACAAGTAGTTTCAAATAATTCAATATCTTGCAAACTGGAACTCCAACAGCGGGTATTCCCAGCCTAGTTTAGTTATCTGTAAAATGTTATCGACTGTATTTTTCTATCTAATTATACGTTGAATAATTTGGTTTAATGGGGCCGATCCGGTGGAAAGTACTTTCAGGGGAAATTTTTTGATTAACAATGTGCAATGTTATTTGGTTTAATGGGGCCGATCCGGTGGAAAGTACTTTCAGGGGAAATTTTTTGATTAACAATGTGCAGTGTTATTTGGTTTAATGGGGCCGATCCGGTGGAAAGTACTTTCAGGATAATTTTTTTGATTAACAATGTGCAGTGTTATTTGGTTTAATGGGGCCGATCCGGTGGAAAGTATATTCAGGGGAAATTTTTTGATT
>NW_013675604.1:0-3626 GCF_000517525.1 Limulus polyphemus
TGAGCTGACAGTAAGAAATTAATCAATATTACTACAAGAGACATATTTATATATTACATCAATATTACTACCAGAGACATATTTATATATTACATCAATATTACTACCAGAGACATATTTATATATATTACATCAATATTACTACCAGGGACATATTTATATATTACATCAATATTACTACCAGAGACATATTTATATATTACATCAATATTACTACCAGGGACATATTTATATATTACATGTTAAATGTGCCCTCCCTCATTCTCAATTATAATCTTCAGTTTAAGAACAATGTTGAAAACAGCGAATAGCAAAATGTCCTGAAAAATGCAAAAAACTTCATCTAGGGTTGTGTCCTTCAGCGATTGAATACCAACCCAGTAATCTTCCAGATCTCATTCACTCATACTGACAGTTCTTTAAGCCAACCTGTTTATTTTCATCTGATTAATTATGAAAATTTTGCCTACAATTATGCCCCTAGTGGCTTCTCTTGCATGGACAGTTTCAGATAATTGTTACCCCCCTGAAAATGATAAACATAATTCTTTTTTTATTCATTCATCATATGTATATGAACTTACAAGTTTTTTATTCACTTTACAATTTCACACTGCTTATTACACTTAATTTTCCATTCTAATAAAAGTTGCCAGGTTTGATAGCAGCTCTACTTAAAATCTGTAGATACTTACCCTGTAACTGAATATTGAAAAATGCTGCTACCATGGTGGCTTCTTGGATATTAAACATGTTTCTTCTTACAATACATACACAATAAATGAATGTGTGGATTAAGGTCTATTAGCCTTAAATGTTGTTCTTACCATACACAGTAAATGGATGTGTAGATTAAGGTCTATTAGCCTTAAATGTTGTTCTTACCATACACAGTAAATGGATGTGTAGATTAAGGTCTATTAGTCTTAAATGTTGATCTTACAATACATACAGAGTAAATGAATGTGTAGATTAAGATATATTAGCCATAAATGTTGATCTTACAATACATACACAGTAAATGAATGTGTAGATTAAGATCTATTAGCCTTAAATGTTGATCTTACAATACATACACAGTAAATGAATGTGTAGATTAAGATCTATTAGCCCTAAATGTTGATCTTACAATACATACAGAGTAAATGAATGTGTAGATTAAGGTCTATTAGCCTTAAATGTTGATCTTACAATACACAGTAAATAAATGTGTAGATTAAGGTCTATTAGCAATGTGTAGATTAAGGTATATTAACCTTAAATGTTCTTCTTACCATACATACACAAGAAATGCCATTGAAGTATTGTCCTTTATGTAACTTCAGATTACTGTATTCATAAAAGGAGTTGTTTTATATAAGGTGAAATTACCCATTAGGGTTAAGAACTTAAAAGAACAAACCAAAATTTACTAATATGGAATATATATATAGATGCAAGTCTGCAGTATGCCTTAAACTAACCCTACAAATATTAAACCATCAACTTTGACTGTGGGTCCATCATCTTTTGATTTTGAATTTGCCCTTACAGGAAAAATTTCTGCAGATGCCCATGTTCTCTTGTCATCCATGTGCTGATAAACATGTTCTCCATTTTTCACATTCAGATGTTTCTACTGTTTTCCAGCTATGACACTGCAAAGGACTTAATGACCACTGTATATATGTTTGACATATACACGTTCTTAATATATCTCTTGTAAGTGTTCTACAGAGTTTGAAACACTGTAATGCACTTTTGAAATAAATTTTAAAAGCAGTATTTAACTCTTTGAGAAAATATTTAAATTTCTAAGATACATTATAGGTTACTCTATTCTCATATAGTATCACTCTTTATTGTCAGACATGGAAAAATAATGTAATTACCTGAAGTGAGTTTATCAAACAAAACAAGTATGTGAAGAATAGTGTGGAATGATCCATAGTTAAAATACCAAACATCCAAGTGATTCCCAACAGAGGTAAAAGAACACACCCGGCTCTCAAACCTGATCTAAATGAAACAAATAAAATATTACAAATGTAAGTTCATTCACCCCAATATTCTTACAGATTCATGTTATAATCCCTATTAATATTAAATATAATGGAAGTATAAAAAACCCATCAAACTTCACAATATGTAGTCATAAAACCATCATTTGTACTGAAAGTAGTAGACACAATAAAAAACTATATATTATTATAGTTCAGAAATTATACATAATCCATACATAATGGTTGGTCGTAAGTGTTATTAAGATGAAACTCTAAAGTATTTATAACAACAGTCCATATTATGTCATAACTTCTCTCTCATCAGGATTTATAACATAATGTGATATGCAAGCATATTGTGTTCTTTATACACCCTAACTGATATGCAGTATTTTTCAAAATTTCATTTTTTTAGTGTGTTTAGCTCCCAAACTAGAAACTCAGTCAAGGGAACAACCAAGTTTTTCTCACCCAAGTTAAATATTCAACTGGGTCACTTGACTAGGTCAGCATACAATCCTCCAGCAGCAAAGATAGCTGTAGCTATAAATATGTTGTACTGAAATAAACAATAGTATTTTCTAATTCGATGACGAGGAACCCACTTTGAGACTATAAATACTTGGAGATGGATTGAATGGGTTATGAAGAAAAACTAAATAAAAACCCTGCCTTGAGTTTGAACGAGTTAGTTCACAAGATATAGTTAAAACATAATTATTGTTCATGGTTACTCAATATTGTTATTTGTCTTAAAGTTGTTTAAATTTGGAATATTGTGTTGTTTTTATGGAATTAGGTTTTTTCATCTTCTGGTTCTTTTTCCTAATTTCTTTATTGTTGTTACATTCATAAGTGTGTTTTTTGGTAAATGATAAACTTTATATTCCAACTGTTTGAAAGTTTTGTTTTGGATTTCTGTGGTTGTCAAATTTTAATAAACTCTATTTTTTTTTTTAGTCTGTTACAAAGTTGATAACTTCAAAATATTGAAGTTTATGTTTAAAATATTGTATTACATTTATAAAATATAGCATAATATTGTTTATGGAAAACAGTGTTCAAAAAGTTTGAGTCGTTCAATATTATCTTTATCCTCTGACCTCCAAATTACAAATCTCCTGGCCTGTGTGAATATCCCTCACCCATTCTTCCTCTCTCCTGAGGTCATCATAGAAATTTTTGCCTTGCTAGATCCTGGGACTCTAAGGGGTCTTGGACTTAATTACTAAATAGATGACAGCTTTTGTCCTACTCCCAACTCTGATAGTCTGTTTTTAGTGTACCAGTGTGGTCCAGGCTGATGTGTAGTTTTCAGTATATCCCCCTCCCCCATGTCACCTAATGTGGACAAGGCAGCATCAACATGAGAGTTTGAGGAAACTCTAATGGTGGATTCCAATGTACCTTATGGAGAAAGGTTTGTCTATTGTGGCCTTTGACCTTGGTCATATCAGAGCATATCAATCGCTCAAAGACTTTCTTTCAAGCCCCAGTTTTTTTAGTTGTGAAGACTGACCTACAATGTATTCGATGACAAGGAACCCACTGTTATGTCTCCGTTCGTTAATTAATTTTCCATTAAAACTCTTACCAAAGAATCTTTACCGATACGAGTCCTTTCTTAAATAAAACTGGTTTATT
>NW_013675604.1:4542-8836 GCF_000517525.1 Limulus polyphemus
AGGTGGACCTTTTGAAAGTGCTTGGGTTATAGGGTTTTTAAGTTTCTTATGTTATTGTCAAGGCAAGAACTTAAAATGTTGTCCCAAACAGAGCCCCATTACATCTTGATCTGATCTGCTATATCCATTAAATAAAGGAAAAAGCTGTCTTATTAAAGGTTATGCATTTATATAAATATTGTAAAACATTCATAAAGGTCACTTATTACAAGATAAAGTACAACTGTGCTGTAATGAGAAATAGCCAATTGCAAAATTCTGTTTGAATTTTGAGGCAATGGAAATAGGCTTCTATAGGTTTTGTTGCTATGTTAAAATGTTATTATTACAAAAGCTACACATCAAGTAACTATAATTATTCAAACTAAGTTGAACATACCTTATCTTCTCTTTGAGACACTTTTCAATATTTTTCTTCACTCGCAAGAAAACATGCAAAACTATCCCTAAAATGACGATGTTTACCTAGAAATATGAATTACAATTTGTTAGAAAAAAATATCTTGTAGTAAACTGTAATAAATTTCAGCCACATAAATGTATAGCAAATTACTGTTTTTACAAAATACTCACCAAAATAATAAGTATTGCTGGTCCTACAAAAGCAAATATAACCCCATCTTCCACATTTAGCCAGCAGCTGGATAAAATAAAACAAATACTATGTAGCCTCTTACAAGACGTAAAAAATTTAAAATCTTGGAATTAGCCATCAAAGAAATACTTAAAGCATGAAGTATGAGTATAATGTTGATCTTTTCTAAATATTAGGATAAAAAATAGAAAAGTAACCATCATACCTGAAAAATTAATTTCTTAACTTCATAACCAAAATGCTGGATACTTATCTCAGTTTAAAAATTTTAATAATGCATTGTTAATGGCTTAACAACTTTGATCACATATTTCTTGTTAACAGCTTAAAAACTTTGATCACATATTTCTTGTTAACGGTTGAAAAACTTTGATCACATATTTCTTGTTAACGGTTGAAAAACTTTGATCACATATTTCTTGTTAACAGTTTAAAAACTTTGATCACATATTTCTTGTTAACAGTTTAAAAACTTTATCACATATTTCTTGTTAACAGTTTAAAAACTTTGATCACATATTTCTTGTTAAAATTACAGAATGTAAAATAGATTCAATTATATTACTGCTGCTTTTTATAATCTTAAACCTAGAAGACAGAAAATTCACTTAGAATTTCAATGCCATTGATTTTGTATTTTTCTTAATTTCATTCTTAACTAACAAAAATCGAATTCTGTACCTTGTGCTGCTTACATAGTTGTCGTATTTTATTCCACCCGTTATGGCGACTACAATTAGTGGTAAAACAAATCCAATAATAGTGAATGGTGGAAACTCCACATGGGAGGTAGGGTACGATATCAAAATAAATAGATTCAGTCCCTCACATAACATCCAGGTGAACACAGATAAGAAGAGATAGTGCATGACGAATGCTATCACTTTACATATAACCTAGATCAACAGCCATAAAACATGCTTATTTCTCATTTTATCACAAAGAACTATAGTCTAACTATAACCTGGAAATTAAATAGTTTTACTACATATACTAGCCAAAGATTTAAAGTCCACACTTATATACAAATTTGGGAGAATAATAAGAGTTTCCTTTATTTAATAAATTAAACAGCACACTAAGTAGTTTAGGTTTCTAATTCAGTTTTCAAACAATAGCAAAAAGTAGAAACTACATTATTTACATTGTTATAACTTCGTGCAAAAAATCACACCTACAATATATATATATATATATATGTATAGTTATACTAGTAGTACCATAACTTCAACTTTCTATATGTTAATTCATAATAATTTATGTTAAGGAGTATATAAAGATGTTCATTAACAAGCACAAAGCAAAGAACTTTCCCAAATTAATGACGTTTATGTCTTCCCTAAACTAAAAGATTGAGGTTAAGTGATTAAGTAAAAAGACATTTCATCATAAGATATTAGAAAAATATAAACTCAGTCTCCCAAATGATTGTTTGTTTGTTTATTTGTAATTAAGCACAAAGCTACACAATGAGCTATCTGTGCTCTGCCCACCACGCGTATCGAAACCCGGATTCCAGCGTTGTAAGTCTGCAAACATACTGCTGTGCCACTGGGAAGCCTCTCAAATGAAACAGCTTTCGAAAAATTATAAGAAAGGAGTGTTAACTTTGTCAGCTTGCAACATTCCCTGTGGGAAAATATCTTGATTTTTAGTATGGGGTTAATTGGTATTTGAACCTGTCAATTTTAGTAATAAAAATGAATTATTCAAGTACTTATAGAATTCATTCAAAAAATACTACAATAAGGGGCTTATCCTGGTATTAAATCACTAGACACAAACTTCGATGAAACAGAGATACAATTAAAAATATAGGTGCTGTGTTCAATCTCTAGTCACAAACATAAAGGAATCACAGAATCAGTTAATTAAGTCACTAGACAAGAACATGATGAAATTGCAGGAATAGATATGAACATGGTAGAGTAAAAGAAACAATTATGGATATAAAAGACAAGATTACAAAGTTTTTCTATTTCATATTACACAAAATATTTATTAATGTTCTCTACTTTTTAACAATAATGTTACGACAGCGGAAGTCACGTGACCCTGGTAACACGTAATGAGTATCTAGAACCTTCCTGAAGGCTCGAGTGTTTGCTAGATACGTGCTCTTATAGTATATAAGCTGGCAAATAAAGTGACGAGATAGATAATTGCAGACAGACAGAGACAGACAATTGAATCAAGCATGGTAGTGACCATAAGTAAAGTGCGTGAATGGTTGTGAATTATAGCGTGTGTTCAAGTTAAAGTGACTGTGGAAATTAAGTGTATTGCAAAGCTGTATTGAGAAAGAATAAAGTAGTTGTATTTAAGAAAGGACTTGTATCGCTTAAGTTTCTGGGAAAGAATTTCTACGGAAAACTAATAAACAAACAGAGATGTAACAAATTGGTGTCAGAGAGTGAGACAGAAAAGAAAAGAAAAAGAAGACGATTGAAACGAGAGGTGGCAAATCAAACTACAGCTTAGCAGATTTGATGGCTGCAATACAAGAACAGCAAAAGAAACAAGAAGAACGAGAAGATAAACAAGAAGAGAGACAACAGCAGTTGCAAGAAAACCTGCAACAGTGGCAGCTTGAACAGCAAAATAAACAAGAAGAGAGATTACAGCAGTTGTTGGAGGAAAAAGAAAAGAAACAAGAAGAGAGATTACAGCAGTGGCAAGAAAACCGGCAACAGTGGCAGCTCAAACAGCAAAATAAACAAGAAGAGAAATTACAACAGTTGTTGGAGGAGAAAGAAAATAGACAAGAAGACAGACTAAAGCAGTGGTTGGAGGAGAAAGAAAATAAACAAGAAGAATGTCTCCAACAATTGAGAGAAAGCCAGAGTACACAAATGGAAAACATTAGTAAATTTAAAAGCAAATTAAATACATTAAAGAATGATTTACTGTCTTTTACACAAGGAGGATATATTAGCCATCGACCTAATCAGCCTCAGACAATGGGAAGCCCCATACAGACCCCGCAGCTAAACCCTAATGCAGACATCTTCAGTCCTGTCAGAAGTCACATCTCAGATATGAATGTCAGCAATAAGGGTGATCTAGTAAGAAGGAAGCCACAGGAATTCGATGGGAAAGCACCATGGGAAGCATATAGAGCACAATTTGAGCACCTGGCAGACATGAATGGATGGACAGAGGAGCAGAAAGCAGTATATCTGGTGACGAGCTTGAAGGGACAACCACTGGAAATACTTGGACAGTTGTCAGCAGACGATAGGCACAACTATAGAGCACTGGTAGCAGCTCTAGAACTCAGGTATGGAACTCAAAATCAGTCTGAAGTCTACAGGGCTAGGTTTAGGACGAGAGTCCGTGCTAAAGGGGAGAGCTTGCAAGAGCTGGCACAGGATTTGGAAAGTATGGCACACAAGGCCTACCCAACTGCACCACCCAATCTCCTCAAGTTGTTGCTGAGAGATCATTTTGAAGATGCCTTGGACAGTCCACAACTGAAGATACAAGAAAAACAAGCACACCCCTCTATTATGCAGGATGCAATGGCCAAAGCTCTTGAATTTGAATCCTACGTTAAGTCCAGCACAGAGGTACCAAGGTTGGTACAGTCGTCAGGATTCAAGGCCAGAAAAGGGCAGCTTTCAGAGAGGTTTAAGGGACTTTGTTGGCACTGTACTAAACCTGGGTACAAGAGAGCTCAATGCTGGCAACTTCAACACA
>NW_013675604.1:9819-11582 GCF_000517525.1 Limulus polyphemus
TATTGGGCACAATGGGACCAGTTGAAACTTAAAGATGGTATTATTCTCCGGAGATGGGAACTGCAGATGGGATAGTGACGACCTAGCAAACAGTTATACCGAGAAAGTTACGAGAAGTTGTGTTGTGTCAATCCCATGATAGTTTAACAGGAGGACATTTTGGAGTTAAGAAGACATTGACTCACCTTCGGCAGAGATTTTACTGGATAAGTATGAGGCAAGATGTGGAAGAATGGTGCAGAACATGCAGTACATGTTGTGCTAAAAGGGGACCCAAGCATAAGGGACGTGCTCCAATGAAGTTATATCAAGTTGGTGCACCAATGGAAAGAGTAGCCATCGATATTGCTGGTCCTCTGCCCCAAACTCGTGCTAGAAACAAGTACATTTGTGTGGTGATGGATTATTTCACCAAGTGGCCTGAGGCATATGCAATACCAAATCAGGAAGCTACAACTGTAGCTTCGGCTATTAGTGATTTCTTCTTCAGGTTTGGTATGTCATACGAACTGCATTTGGATCAAGGGCGTAACTTTGAATCAGCTACGTTCCATGAATGCTGCAAGTTGTTTGGCATACGAAAGACCAGGACAATGCCACTTCACCCACAATCTAATGGGATGGTAGAAAAGTACAACTGGATACTGGGACAGGAATTGGCAAAGTTTTGTAACAGCCACCAAGATGACTGGGATGTCTTACTCCCTCCACTGTTGATGGCCTATAGAACAGCAGAGCATGAAGACACTGGATACACTCCAGCAAAGCTGATGTTTGGTCGGGAACTTCAGTTGCCAGTAGACCTGATAACTGGACGCCCACCTTACAAAGAGTTGCCTGAAAATGTGCCAGAGTTCGTAAAAGTGTTATCTGAAAGGATGGATAATATTCACCATCAAGTGCATTCTAACTTGAAAACGTATACTGATTCCATGAAGCTATGTTATGATAAGAGATCTACTGAAGTCAGCTTTGTACCAGGAGACAAGGTTTGGTTGTATAATCCCAGGAAGACCAATAGGAAGTCTTCTAAGTTGTCATCTCCATGGGAAGGCCCATATGACATTGTGGATCGTCTCTCAGACGTGACTTTCCAAATTGATAATGCCAAAGCCTGTTGGCATGCACCACCTTTGGCTTACCTCGCCGACCACATTTTTCATTTGTTCCATTGTTCACTTCATTTCAACTGAAATGTCCTGGACCATTGCTGCTGAAGATGTGTCACCTGAAAAAGCCGCTGTTGAAGAAGAAACTACCTGGTTTTGAGAAGGAAAACAGTGAAGCCATTAATGAAGTTACTACCACTGATGTGACTGCTACCGATAATGGGACATTTCCTGATGGAGCAAATGAACCCCACGTGATCCAGAAGCCAATAAGATGAAGACCAGTAAGAAAGAAGAAATATCCTGTAAAATTAAGAGACTTTGTTGTATTTTAATTTTGCGTTTGTACATTCTGTACATTTAATTAAGTTATTGTTAATTATCTATTGGTTTAATGTAAGTGACTATTGTTTGGGATGAACAATACTAAGGAAGGGGCAGTGTTACGACATCGGAAATCACGTGACGTTGCTGGCGCATTGGCGCTGGTGGCGTGTGCGAGGAGTTTCTCGAATGATCATGAATTTCCTAGTTTGTTCGGGACGCCCTCTTTTTTAGTATATAAGCCCGGCAAACAGAGAGATAGATATGCAGATAGATTGAAGATAGAGATAATTGAGTCAGGCGAACAGTAGGCACCATAAGTAAAGTGTG
>NW_013675604.1:12536-13870 GCF_000517525.1 Limulus polyphemus
AGGAAGGACTTATGTTGCTGAAGTTCCTCGGCATGAATTTATACCGGAAATTATCAAACGAGCAGATACGTAACAGTATGCTAATTTGATGCTTATATAAAAACAGAGAATATAGCATTAATGTAATATTTATAAAGTCATGTAGCAGAGGAATGAGTAACTAAGAAATAAAAGTTAGGTTTGTAAGTTTGGCAGTTAAGTAGCAAAAAATACTCTTTCTCATACCATTTAGGTACATTTTTCTAATACCTTTTCTCCAGTGCTTGTTATTCCAGCAACAAACGTTACCTGAGCAGCTAGCAGACAAACAGCTAAACACTTATGGATTTTTACTCGCACTGTCTGGAGAGTACTAATTGAAAATAATTACAAAGCTATGTAAATAACAAAATTATGAAGCAAGCAAGCTAAAACAGATATTTAAAAATAATAAATAAAATTTCATAAAAAATTGCATTTCTTAATAAAACAAATGTCAACAAATGAGAAATAGATCACTGGCAAACAAACATTGTAGTGTTTATAACTACTTGGTTAATCAATTGTTACGGTGAGAACACTTTTCTAAGCTATCAAAGCAACATTATACATACTTATTTTTGTCATGAGGTATTAATATTAGGCCTATTATATTTTTAAACAAGTCTTTAATTTTCATATTAATATAAAGAATATTGTATTAGAAATATATTTGGCCTAATATTTATGTCTTATGACAAGTGTAAGTAACTACTTGGTTAAACAATCTGATTTCTTTAAATTTTTAGTTCATTATAAAAGGTCTACACATGCATTTTAAGCCAGTATTATTGCAATAAAATTGTCCAGTTGATTGCTCAATACAAATAAAACTATTTTAGCAATATAACTTACCGAAGATACAGAAGAATAATTAACATGAGAAGTAATGATGTAATCGACAAAGCTAATCCCAAGTAGCTAACATATTTCAATGCAGTATAATGTTCCACAACAGGCTGAAATAAAGATATTAAAAACACTAACAAGTATTCAACATTGTACCATGAAAGTACACAGAAAGCCAAAGTAAACATGTTTATAACAATCATAATGATTGTCCCAGTGATTATAGACCAATTAGTGTTACAACAGTTGTGTGAAAAATTTTGGAAAGTCAGTTAACAAAATTTTGAATTTTATTGGATAGTCAACATAGTTTCACTAAGGGAAAATCTTTCCTTACAAATCTTTTAACATTCTTTGAAAAGGTTACTGCTTATGTAGATGAGGGTAAGTGTATAGATTTGGTGTATCTGAATTTTCAGAAAACATAAGACAAGGTGCCACATAAAAGGCTTGTAAAAAAATTAGCT
>NW_013675604.1:14649-22525 GCF_000517525.1 Limulus polyphemus
GCTGATTCACAAAAGGATTTAGATCATTTAGTGAGTTGGACAAATAAATGGTTGATGGGTTTTAATTATAATAAATGGAAGATAATATATGCAGTTTATCATCATTTGAATTATAAATATAATTTGAATGGGAATAACCTTAATAGTGTTATGAAGGAAAGGGATCTTGGTGTAATAGTCTCTAAAGCCATCCAGGCAGTGTACTGTTGCTAGTGGTAGGGCAAGTATGATTTTAGGTTGTATCTATAGAAATACTGAATACAAGTCTAAAGAGGTTATACTTTCATTGTACAGATAGCTGGTTTAGGCCACATTTGGAATATTGTGTTCAGCAATGTACCCACCCTAGTTAGGAATTAATCATAGAGTCCTTATCCCCAACGTGTACAAAAACTACCAGTCATTAGCTTAAAAAATCAGTATCTATCATACCTGCCATGCAGTTCATAAGAAATACCCCAGCAGTTTTAAAATTTTAATTCCACGTGTGGGGCTGAAGAGAAGCAATAGTTTCTGAGAGCTCCTGGTTGTCTATAATAACCTAAATTACTGTCAAGTTACTTACTTCTTACTAAACAATTTACCAATGTCTAGAGGACAAAGGAAGGTCGAAATAGCTATAGGTGAGTAGAGGTGGTACCATTTCAGAATATTATTATAATATTCTTTTAATTTATCTATTTAATAGTTTTAGTTCAGTTTAGAGGAGGGACAGCCGAGATCGGCCAATAGGTCCCTTGTTGTCCCTGAACATTATGTTAAGTTTATATAAACAAATAATGGATTTGAAGAGATGCACGTTTTTTTTATTACCATCTAATACATTGCATATTTTAAAGCAAAGGCTTATGGCTATAATACTGTTATTGTTAATCTACAATAAAGAATCATTTTTAGTAGAATTGTTTTGGTTCTAATTTGCATACACAAACACAGAAGTATATATATTATTTAACAATAACTAGGGGCCTGCTGGTCCAGGTATTCCATTCTAATTACTATTCTAAAGTGTAAAATGAAAATAAAACACTCAAAGTTAGCTCTTATCATTCAAATGTTTATCAAGCCTTTGCTTAAAATCCTTTGAATTAACTGGATCCACCAGTCTGAAAGTATCCCATTCCAAAGGCCAATCACCTTGATAGAAAAATAAAACTATCTTAGCTGAAGATAACTCCTACCCTGTCAAAATTTATATTTGTGTTCCCTAGTCCTACCATTCTCAATATTAAGTATAAAAAAAATATTTAACTACACTATCAATTCCCTTAACAATCTCAAACATCTCAATGAGATCTCCTCTAATTCTTTCTTCATGGAAAAGCTATTTCAGATATCTTAACCTATCTTCATCTGATAACTTTTCCATCCTAGTTATCAATCTAGTAGCCTTCCTCTGAACCCTTTCCAACAATTCAATGTCCTTTCTAAGGTAAGGCGCCCAAGACTGAACACAATACTCCAAATGTGACCTAACCAATAACCTATACAATGACACTCACTTCTTTAGACTTGTATTACATATTTCTGTCGATACAACCTAAAATCCTATTTGCTTTACCATTAGCAACAGCACACTGCTTGGATGGCTTACAAGACTAATCAACCATTACACCAAGATCCTTTTCTTGCATAACACAGTTATGGTTATTTCCATCCAAATTATACTTATAATTCAAATTATGATAACCCACATGCATTCTCTTAAATTTATTATAATTAAAACCCATTTGCCATTTATTTGCTCAACTCACCAAATGATCCTAATTTTTTTTGTAAAACAGTAGAATCCTCCTCACAGCTATCAACGCCCAAAACTTTAATATCATCAGCAAATTCAAATAATTTAATGACCATTCCTTCATCTATGTCATTGATGCAAATCAAAAAGAATAAAGGTTCTAAGCCTGAGCCCTGAGGTACCACACTTGAGACATTAATCTAGTTTGACTGAACTCCATTTGTAACAACCCTCTGCTTTCTTCCATCCAGCCACTATTCTATAGAGATAATTTCTTTTACAAGCCTTTCACATGGCACCATGTCAAATGCTTTCTGAAAATTCAGACACACCAAATCTACACTCTTATCCTCAACTACATAAGCATTAACCTTTTCAAAGAATGTCAAAAGATTTGTAACGCAAAAGTTTCCCTTAGTGAAACCATGTTGACTATCCAATAAAATTCTAAACTTTGTTAAATGACTTTACAAGGCATCTTTTAACTGACTTTCCAAAACTTTTCCCACAACTTCTGTAAGACTAATAGGCCTATAATTACTAGGACAATTTTTATCATCTCTCTTGAAAAGAGGAATTACATTAGCTAACTTCCAATCCTCTGGCACCTGGCCACTATACTAGGACTGATGAAAAATAGTAGCAAGTGGCTCACATGTCCAATCCTTATACTCATTCAAAACCCTTGGGTAAATACTATCTGGCCCAGGATTTTTAACATTATTTAGACTTAATTATAATGTCATTAACAGTTGAGTTTTTATTAATTTCATCAGTTTCATCTGGTTGTCTGAAACAACTCCCAACTAAAAGCCTTCTACCTTTATAAACCATTAATAGAAACCCAAAGAAACTCAACCTCATTTCTGTTAGCTTTGATATCCTCAACTTGAACAAGATTTATCACATTTACATATATATAGTCAGCCCCACCACATCTTACTATTCTGTTCCTATTAAACAACCTATAACCCTCTATTTCAAAGAACAGTTTCTTTTGTCAAAATTGTCTGCATTTAACTAAGTTATTCCTGTTACATCAAAATCCTCTGTTCCCATATTGCCATAAAGTCATCCATTTTCTTTCTTATATTTCTACCATTATAATAATTGCAGTTTAGGCTACCATTAAAACTTCTTGTGTACTTTGTTTCTACATTATATTTTTCTCAAAATTTTTTTCTTCATTGTTTTAGTCCTCAACACTGTCTAGTCATGTTTTAAAGCTGCTCTTACAGTTGAGTTAATAGCCATTGCAAATACACCAGCCCATACTCTATTTAAATGTAAACCATCTATTCCAAAAAGCTCCTTTTTGTATTGAAATGATCCAATAGATCCAAACAGCCAACCTTCTCATCCTTATAAGTTAACCGAAACCTAGCAATCCGTCCTAGTGACCTATTTATAATTTCATCCCAACAATTTATCCTTCGCAATATCCAAGGCAGAATTAAGTTGTTGTTGTTGCCCTTACATTTGAATGCCTTTATAAATGGTTTGTACTTAATAATTAGTTCCTCTGATCTACTTTCCCTATATCATTAGCTCTAATCTGCGTTACAAAGACTGCATCACTATTAGCATCTATTACTATATCACTTGTTCTATTGGCATATCTTCCATCTCTACTCCTGGATGGGATAATTTAATTCTTTTCGTTCTATTTATCCTACAGACTATCCAATCCTATTGTTACTACATCGAGGTCACATGACTAGTATCATGCCACGTCATTCTCGAACATTCACGTCTTTTCCTTAAATCTCATGATCCTTCTAGATATAGTGTAGTCTTGTATATATAAGACCGGCCACGAAGCGACGGGGAGGTAATGAGTAATTGAATGTATGCGGACAGAATATTGTTCGCCACGTGAGATGTGAGTTATAGCGTTTGTTATAGAGCGACTGTTGAAATTAAGTGTATCGTAAAGTTGTATTCGGAAAGAATAAACCAGTTTTATTTAAGAAAGGACTTGTGTTGCTAAAGTTTAATCGGAAAGAATTTATGGAAAATTAACTAACGACAGGAGGCGTAACACTATGTACCATATAAAAAAATCAAATATCTTGTAATGATAACATCCTTATGTTTTTCTTTATTTGTTGATTTTGTTATTCTCTCTTTCCCAGTTCCTCATCTGCTCAAGCTAAAGGCTATAATATGTTACTTAATAAAACGTGCTCATTACAGTTAAATCCATAACTACTAATCCTATTGGTCCTGCTTCTAACTTCCTGAAAGTCATTATTAGTCACTGTATCCTTTACATTTTAAAGTTTAAGTTCCTCTTCAAATCCTGCCGCCATTTCCCACAATTTACCCTTCTATTCATTGCATCTACCTTATAGCCTTCAATTTCTCCTTTAACCTACAAGCTTTTTATACAAATTGTATATCTTCACTACTAGCTTCCTTAAAAGAGCATGCCAGTCCCACATAAAACCAGCAAATGAAGGCACAAGGTCTAGTTCTACATTGGTACTAGTTTGATAATTATCTGCATTAAAAGCTTCATTTAGGCTAATTAGTTAAAACAACTGGGCTTCCAATTGCATGGAAATGAGCTATGTGACAAATAAGGTTTTAGAAAATGAATAAAAATTATTAATGAGTAATTTAAATACACTAAAAATATTTTAAGGTAAATAAGTCTTTATATAATTTTTTACAATATTCAAACATGTCTACTTTTATTTAAAGCAATTTGATAGCTTATTTATGTTTTCACAGCATTTTACTTGTAGTTTTAACTTAAAAAATATATTTTAAATTCTGATAGATTTATATTGGTTAATTGCAGTAGTTTGAGTAATTAAAACTTGTATTGCTAGAATGTGCTATGGGGTTAGCCCTTTAGCTAAGTTGGTACAACATTTGTCTAGCACGAAGTTTCCGGCTCAAATCAGAGGTGAGGCAAAATAGTCAAAATAAATGACATGGTAAAATACAACATTGTTGAAAATAATTTGTGTACAAGTAGAATATGTCTCTCAGAAATATTAATTTTTTTGTTTAATATTCTTATTTTAGGATTAGATTTGTTCACCGGCATAAAAACATTTCAAACATAGACTTCCTTAGATCTTATTGTTAAATTTTTGGTAATTTTGATACCTTTTAAAACTTAAGGTCAAGTTGTTAAATTGCACCCATTTATTGGAAGATTACTTATTTGACTTTGGTGACCAAATGTAAAAAACTATTGTGTAATTACATGTAAAGCAAATTCTGACAATAACTGCTTCAATACTGAGTTTAAAATACTTTCCTTAGATTAACAAACTTTTTCTCATCAATTACTCTTATTCATTATCAACCACTTACTTTGTAAGAAACAACCTGCATCAGTACAGCATAGCTGGTTGTATGATTACATCGACATATTACAGTACTTTTATTTTTAAACACCAATGCACATCCTTCTGTTCCCCAAACGTTACTAAAATAGAAAATAAGTTCAAATATATAACACCAAAATACATACTTATTAGATTAAAGTTAGCTTTTGTATGAATGTCACTTGAAATTCAAAATGATGCTATACCTTAATAAAATATATGCACATAATAACTATTTCACTACTTATATTTTGCATTCAACTTTTAAAATTGTGTTTTTATAAAATTTAGTGTCAGTACCTACAAATAGTTTTTACTATATTGCTACATGTGAGTATGGGATTGGTAATCTTTTAAATTATTTCAAGATACCAAAAAACATTTTCAAAGAAGAACAATTAAGCTGTATTAATTACTGTTGATTTTTGATAATTTAGTCATATGATAAAATTAATACTGAGGCAGCTCTAGGGCCACTAGATCTACACTAGGACAAGGGACTGTGTAACCTTTAAGATATGCTGCAGCTGAGCTCAAATCAATATCTGTTTAGAATATAGGGTGAAAAAACTGGAACTGAAAGGAAATTATAGATATTGTGATGGCACTAATTAGCAGACCTAGAAAGCCAAAATGGATTCATCTTTGCTCAAAAACATTAACTGCACCTCAAAATCAGCCGATCTACCAGTTGATAATCTAGAATGCCCATGGATCTTTTTCCTAAGGAAAATTCTAAAAATAGAACCACATGGATCACTACAGTAAATTTATTCACCTTGAGAAGTAATAAGGAAGAGAGAGAGAGAGAGAAACTTGGATATTAATGACAAGATTCAAAGAAGAGGGAAGAAAGACACTTCATGATAATTATGAAATCATGTTCAAGAGTGGTGTGACACCAGAAATAGCTGGGAAAGTTACTTCTATTTACTACAAAAATGAAAGAATAATTGGTGTAAATGTTGATTAAGGATATATATGAACAAGAAAGACCAGCCAATGAAAAAGAAGTTTCACAATACACTACAGGTAGTATTTGAGGAAGCACCATATAAGGTAAAGATAATAATTCCTGGTAGTTTAATTGGGACTGAGTGTCACTGGATCTTTCAGTTTTGGAGATAAAACTTTTGATGGGGAAACTAATTGATTTTTGCATATTTAATAGTCTTGTAATCAGGCAAAAATTAAAACGTTTTACAATCATCATCCTAATCACAAATGGACCTAGTATAGGAAAAGTGAGCAACAGTAGGAATATGTAAGCAAGTCAATGATAGGCCTGATGTTAACCAACAGTAAAATTATTTTTTAGATGAGTCAAAGCTATTCTATCTGTTTCTTATTAGGAAAATTAAAAATGAGCAAACCAAAGATTAAAGCAAAGTGTAAATAAAAAAAGCTTGTGTTTAAAAATCTTAAAAGAGAAGAATATGTGCAACTGTTAAAAGCAAGGTAAGAAATGTAGCACATGTACAACTAATTGAAAATGACCAAGTTAGTATAGAAGAGGAGTGGAAAAACCTAAAAAAAAACATAAGTAAAAGAAGCAGAAGGTGTGAAAATAAGTGATATATAATACTAAAAGAAAGAAAATACCCAGGAGGAATGAACAAGTAAAAGAAATAGTGCAGAATTAAAAGACAGCTTTTAAAAATTGGATGAAGATAAAATGCCAAAATATTTATGTTAAGGCAAAAAAAAAAGATGCAAATACATGAAAAACTGGGCGAAGAAAGAATCCTGGAATAAAATTACATATGATCTGCAAGATGATCTATTATGAAGGAAAACTCTAATATATAGCACGGATAAAAAACTATGCCAAAGGAACATCTCCATCCATGTATGCAATTAAGGATGCAGAGGACATAGAGCAACTTACTGAACCCATTAATATAGGACAGAAGGATTATTTTGAAGATCTATTGAATGTTGAAAATGTTGATGTGGAGGTAGAAGACCATGGAGAGGAACCACTTGAAGACATGAAAAGTGAAGAAAGTGAAATCAGTACAGAAGAAACTGAAAAAAGCATTAAAAACTATGAAAAATGGTGATGCACCTGAAGATGAGGCTTTCCCTGCAGAAATTTTTAAAGCTTCAGCAACAAATGAATAAAATGGTTAAGACTGTGCTTTCAACACTGCTTTGAGACAAAGTAAAATTCCCAAATACTGGTGCAGATCAATCGTTTATCCATTGCAAAAAAAAGGGAGAAAGAATGGGCTGTAAAAAGCTTAGCAGCATCTCTTAATGGGAGTAAGAATGGGCTGTAAAAAGCTTAGCAGCATCTCTTAATGGGAGAAAGAATGGGCTGTAAAAAGCTTAGCAGCATCTCTTAATGGGAGAAAGAATGGGCTGTAAAAAGCTTAGCAGCATCTCTTAATGGGAGAAAGAATGGGCTGTAAAAACCTTAGCAGCATCTCTTAATGGGAGGAAGAATGGACTGTAAAAACCTTAGCAGCATTTAGGAATGGTTTGAGTGTAAAGATATTGATTATTAGATATTGATTATGAATGGTTAGAGTGTACAGATATTAATTATGAATGGTTAGAGTGTAAAGATATTGATTATGAATGGTTAGAGTGTAAAGATATTAATTATGAATGGTTAGAGTGTAAAGATATTGATTATGAATGGTTAGAGTGTAAAGATATTAATTATGAATGGTTAGAGTGTACAGATATTGATTATGAATGGTTAGAGTGTACAGATATTGATTATGAATGGTTAGAGTGTACAGATATTGATTATGAATGGTTAGAGTGTACAGATATTGATTAT
>NW_013675605.1:0-1919 GCF_000517525.1 Limulus polyphemus
TGGAATAAGGTTATTTTATAATTTTATGTTGGGTTATTTGTTTAAAATGATTGCGTTTTTAATACATATACTATGGTTTTTTTGAGTTGCAATGACGAAAAACATGGGACCGTTTTTTTTTATTGTGTTCTGTCAATCTGGTTTCCAATTTTCTTCCTGTTTCTCCGATGTAGAATTCTGGGCAGCTATTGCATGTTATTTTGTAATTGACGTCCGTATTGTGTGATTCTAAATAATTTGTGTTTAGTAACGATTTTAACTTAGGGCCGGGTTTTTGTGAGAATTTGATGTTGACAGGAATATTGTGTTTAATGGCTAGTTTTGTCCAAGTGTTGATAATAATCAGAAAGTAAACGTAACACTACAGTTGAATGACTAATGGCAATTGTTAGCTAGAGCGAAAGAAACTTAGCAGCTTTATGACTGATGTTCTGTGTTAGATTCACATACATCTGCGTTTATAAAAACTTTATACACTTGTATATTAAGCAAAGGAGTATACAACATGCAGTACGTATGTATACCACGTAAACAACTGGGACAGAGACTTCCCCACTTCAACTTTACTGTTTGAGAGAAAGTGTTATTGTAATCGTTTCCAGCATTATGTTTACAGTAAGTTCCTGAAAGCCAATCTACTGCTATACAACAAAGCTGAGTTAACAAAATATTTTACGTATATAAATTATATGATCTGTCAGTGACGCCAAACTTGCTCGAGGAATGTAAAGTATCTGCATACATTTAAACACAAGGAAACTGGACTTGAACCCAGGTGAGTGTTTGTCAAGTATTTGTATGTGTGGGTCCTGACACTCACTTATTATTGTACCTTTCTTAAATAATTACACTTTACAGTCTTATGCAAACTTATGTCGTGATTTCATGCGTTTAATAAAATGGAAAATTTTAAAAACATAACTGACTGAACAAGGAATAAAGCACAAAACCAACGATGTTTATAATTAATTAATAAACCATTATTATTATTACTCAGGTCCTAACATAAATTAACGAATCAAAACTAAATAAGAACAGAAAACAAATTACTTGTATATCTTGAGACAACAAAGATAATTGTATAGATAACTAGATGAAACAGAAATTATCATAGATCACTAGATCAGGTAGAAATTCTGATATATAATTAGATTAAACACAAAATCCTATAGACCATTATATGAGATATGAATTCAATCAATCAGTGAAGTTATCTGGTGATGTTATAACACTGAGTTCATTTTCTAAGATTTAGAAGATGAGGATCGTTCTTTTTCAACATTTAAACGATTTACTCTTCGTGGCTTTTAGTTTCTAATAAAGTTGATATAGTTAGTTTTTACATGAACCAAAATCTAACAACTAGCGCTATACACTCGGAAACTGAAATCTGATATAAACCACTAACGATAACACGATACAGAAATTAATATCTGATGTACATCACTAACGATAGTACAATACAAAAATTAATATCTGATATACACCACTAACGATAGCACAATACAGAAATTAATATCCGATATACACCACTAACGATAGTACAATACACAAATTAATATCTGATATACACCACAAACGATAGCACAATACAGAAATTAATATCTGATGTACACCTCTAACGATAGTACAATACACAATATAGTATCTGATGTACATCATAACGATAGTATAATACATAAATTAGTGTCTGATGTACACCATAACGATAGTATAATACACAATATAGTATCTGATGTACATCACTAACGATAGTACAATACAAAAATTAAAATCTGATATACACCACTAACGATAGCACAATACAGAAATTAGTATCCGATATACACCACTAACGATAGTACAATTCACAAATTAATATCTGATATACACCACAAACGATTACACAATACAGAAATTAATATCTGATATACACCACA
>NW_013675605.1:2689-5517 GCF_000517525.1 Limulus polyphemus
GTTAGAAGTATCCTTGAGATCTACTGAATCCCACCCAAACCGTTTCGTAATCAGATCTCATTGTTACATATAAATATAAAATAAACGACTTTGTACATAGCTGAAAACTTCCCCCTCGGAAATCAAGAGAACATCAACCAAAAGGTAAGTTATTTTACACTTATTACGAAAGTTATACCACAAGATATTTTACGTAAACTTAATCCATTATCACATAGAAGATTAGTTTAAGGAAACGTCAGTAATATTCAGGTTGTTGATTATCTTTAAGTTTCTTGTCAGAAATATCTTCTACGTATCTGGTTAAAGTGATTAAAGAAACGTAGATACGAACTAAAGATTGTAAACAAACGGATAATTTTGTCTAGTTTTAAAGTACAAGTGTATCTATCTGACATATCTGTTAAAGTAAAAACCGGATTTGTTGTCACTTTGTGTTCATCACTGTAGTATCTTAGTTACTCAGTCTGTTTACTTTATTATTATATGATGAAAAGGTCGGTTATTTGCGGTGAAGTATGAAAACGACACTTGTTGTAGTTCTTGTCGTCTGGTTGTTGTTGGGCTATTTCATTCTTCCTGAATTTGAAGGTCAGTACAATAGTGGAGGAAATAGAAAATATTATGTAGTATATGGTGGAGGATATCGTGACTATGGAAGATATTAGGGCTAAAGTAAAACTATAAACGTCAATAGTTTAAGGTAAGGCTGTAGAAACATTAAATGATATAAACTACATTGTTAAAAAACAACAACTCTGCATCACATTAATATTAGTTTGTTTAAAAGTAACTGGTTTTATTATTTATTTACCGAAACTCAGCCGCCATAACAGAGTAATTCTGGGTGGAGGAGCTGTGTCAACAAGTTTAACATTAGCTGTTTTGTTTTACTTTTATTAGTGTGGATAGAGAACGTCGATAATCATATATGTGATTCTACTATACTTAGAACATTAATTGTTCTGTCCTATTTTTACTAGTGTGGAAAGAGAACGTCGATCATCATATATATGATTCTACTATTTTCTGGAATGTTTCTAGAGGTCATGTGCCCCTCCCTTTTCTGCCATAACAAATACATGCTCCAATAAGATTAATAGATAGTTTAATAGAATATTATCAACGTAACGTTACAGTAGTTTAGAATTAGCTACTCTAAGTAACGTAACTTAAGTACTTTAAGTAACTTTAGTACTTACGTACTTTAAGTTACGTAATATGATAAATGTCTGGTTGTGATATTCAGGATATCACAGCCAAAACAATAACGATACAATCACGTTTATTATATGACCAACAGTTATTAATAAGTTACATCAATATTTAACAATGTGTATCCTCTTCTGTTGACAATAGAGATTTGTACGATTGAACACACATGTGTCGACCAGCATCTCTGTTAATAATAGTTGAATTTATTGATGTGTTTTAACAATTATGTTCTGTTTGATTATTCCAACAATTAATATTCTTGTTACCTTGGTTATGGTATCTTGTAAATAAGAACAGTTGTGGATATTAAAAACTTGTGTAAGCTGTAATAATGTATATACTGTGTTGTATGGTACGTTATAAGCATTTCGTATTTGTATTAATAACTGTGTTTACACTTTAATTATTTTCTCTTTACATGCAGATAATCAGACCAGGAATTTACAAGAGACTTATCATCTTGGATTATGTATTTTATAAGTAATGTTTACAGAAACTTGTTATATCTGGTGTAGTTTATATTTTGTAAAGTAGAATACTAGATAGCCCATAGAATAGTTTTACAATCAATAAACTGTAAGTGAATAAACAGTTGTATACTTCAGTCTGTAATGTTTATAGTTTGGTCAAAGAAAAATACACAGAAAACAACAATACAAAGTCTGATGAAAACAGCATTTCATACCAGACAGTCAGGTCACAATACTAACGTAGAAAAGTAATTAATTTTTGATCGTGCTTACAAATATTAAACATAGAATATTTCTGATAATACCAGTTGAACAGCATAATGAATAATTTAAACTTTTTTGAAATACTGTCTACCCTACGGATTACGTCATTTCTACAAACTGGTTTTAACTCACTCACAAATCACTCAGTTCATAATAAACCTGGTAAATTAAAACAAAGAGATCATGTGAAGTGATCTAATCATCAGGAAGTTGTAAGATGTGGTGCTTTGTTCTTATGACGAACAATTTTCTATAAACGTGTAGTATTTCAATGTTTTTCTGAATTTATTCAGTTGGTTCACCTGGCTATACTTAAACAGTGAACGATCGTTTAAAAAGATCTATTATAGTAGATGCCAGTAGAGCTATTCATCTGTTAACAGTGCTTGTTTTCGCTATGGCACTTTTTACAAAACCTTTTTTTGTACATCTTAATTAAGAACGTTTTTATTATTAAAATAGTTATAACTACATTAAATAAATATATGTCCTCGAATTTTCAATAATTTACGAACTTCCATCTTTTTTTTAGAATAATAGTTAAATGGTGTTTTATTTTGCTTCCAATTTTTAAATACATATGTCTAGAACATACTGCTCGCTAAGTATTTCACAACCTGTTTTTACTGAACATCTTCTTATATTACGTTCACTGGAATTTGAAAACGTAATGAAAATAAACATCTAGGTATGATTCTACGCTGTGGACAGAGTGTATATTACCAAACTACACACAGTTTTGTGATATTTTGTATTTTTGATTTCTTGCAATACAAATAACACAACTACAAACACTGGTTGGTGAACGCAGAAACAAACTGAGATGTTGTTCTGTTAAAATAAATGAGACTTTTCATAAATAATAAAAATAAAATTAAG
>NW_013675605.1:6320-9443 GCF_000517525.1 Limulus polyphemus
TGAATTATCGGGAGACTACTAGATTGGGGTAGTCTGGTATATATAAGACGCTCACAACGTGACGGAAGAGAGACAGTGAGTAATTGAACTGCACTCAGTGAATGAGTAATTGAATGTATGCGGACAAAATATTGTTGGCCACGTGAGACTTGAATTATAGTGTTTGTTATAGATCGACTGTTGAAATTAAGTGTATCGTAAAGTTGTATTCGGAAAGAATAAACCAGTTTTATTTAAGAAAAAAATTATGTTGCTAAAGTTTCGTCGGAACGAATTTACGGAAAATTAACTAGCGAACGGAGACGTAACAATAGCATTTTATAATTCATATGAAATCATCTTGCAGGGGGAACTACATTAAATAATTAATTATTAGTAAAAATGGTAAAAAATTCAAAATCAATTATTTTATTTTTCTGAAAATGCATATTTTTAAGATAGTTCTTGTCAAATTTCAAACACTTTTATCCTCTAGTTTTATTTCTGGAATTAAATATGAGCAGCTTTATGTATTTACAATGTAATTAGCCAGTAGTCATATTTAATGAAAACTTGTATTAGATGCTCAAACATAATGGTTGGAAACTAATGTATCATAAAAAGACTATGTTAGAAGCATGAATATCTGACATTTGATCTTTAGTCTAGAGAAATTAGAATAAATTACACTTTGTTAGTGAGTTATGAACCCAAGATTGGCATAAGCTGTATTTTACAAATATTTGTAAACTCATTCTGTCTGAATGTTTGACTGTTTGCTGTATTTTGGGCACATTTTAGTCTTACTGAGTAGTAAGCATAATACGTTTTTGTTCTAAAGTATGACAAACTTAGCAAGATAAAATAATTTTACATTAACTTTTGAGTTTTCATTTATATTAGAAGTTTTACAAACTGAACTGAACTGAACAAATAGTAATACAGATATAAAGTAGAACTGTAGAAGTGTTGTAAGATGGATTATGATTCATGTATAAGCTCTATCTTTGTGCTGTGTAATGAATGAAAACAAAAACTATTTATTTCATCTGATATCTAACAATACAAAACACTTATTTCTAACTGACAAAGATGGATAATGTATTTGATGATCTTCATATAAATAATAGGTGAAACTAATACATCACAGTAATTTTGTTTCAAAATATCAATATCTAGGTGAGGAAAATATCCATTTTGAAAAAGAAAATGGTCGATAAACGAGTTTTCTGAGTCCACAATCTGAAATCCTACATGATAAATCGAATTTGAAGAATTATTCACCAGTATTCGATATTTGCAAAATATATGTGTTCCTCAGAATTTGCCAAAGTCGAAACTTCTCCCTAATAATATGATGTAGAGGCAGACTAGTAGAGAAAGGGTCAACAGGTCTTTTGTCCAAAATTCTAGCACGATAAATATAACTGTATGAATTATGAATTTCAAGTGCATAATATGTTTTTTATGGTTTTCTCAAATGAAGAAACATTCTATAGTCACATTAAGTTGAATCACTTTATGGAATATCCCTTATGCTTTGTTTGGTGATTTTATGGTAGTTTTAACATTTGCGTCTTCCATGCTTAAACACTTGGTTATGTGATATTTATTATTATTATATTGGGCTGTAGGTTTCATGTTTCTCAAATAATAATCTGTCCATACGATGGAGAATATGAGGGACATTAATATAAAGAGATTTACAATTAAAATTTAAAGATAGTTTTCAAGACCACCACACCTCAGTAAAGAGAAAGCAATAATTACATATATTACCACTACTGATAAAAAAAGTTTCTAATTTCTAAAAATACAATTATTCATACAGACATGCTATCAGCAATGTATGTAAGTAAAATCATAGACTTTAAATAAGACTATTGTCTCACTTATTCACAAAATTTCAATATTATATAGGGTATTGTCATCTGAGAAACAGTTCAGATTTATGGCTAATCATTTATAGAAAACTTCATTTATAGATCAGGGAATAGATTAATACTAATTTCCATCGTAAAGTATTATATTACTTATGTTATCCTAAACCATGGGTGCATCTTTTTAATGAGATAAGCTAGCGGAAAACCACATAAAAAATAAATGTTTTATGTTTCTAGGAAATAAAAATGTTTAAAATATTTTGACTGTTCTTCTATTTTAAAACAGGTTCAGAATACCCACACTGACATAGTAATAGAGAACTATATCAACCTAATAACCTGAGCGAAGCTGGGTACTTTTGCTAGTAATTAATATATTTTATAGCACTTATTCGCCCTAAACAAAGGATGCCTACTTAATTCCCTAAGTAATGCACAATTACTTAATATTCATGTTTATCTTTATAAGTCAATTTGCTTCATTAAAGTTTAGTTATAAAAGATCTATGTAAGTAATCATATTGAACTGTAGAAAATTATATCCTTACCTTTCTGCAGAAGTTTTAACAAAATTTTGTCTAGAGCTTGTTTCTTGCTGGTTTTCAACCTTATGTATAATGCTGGCTACATAGAAAATAAGTGGTTTCTTACTTTACAAAATAATAAGTGACCCTGAGATTGAATACCTGATGTGCATCTTTTTAATGGGGCAAGCCAGCCAAAAAAAAACACACCTGAAAATTTGCACACATACTCAGTGGACCCTGATGGTGTGCACGTACGTATTATTACTTAATCACGTGCGCATGTGCACTTTTTTTTTAGGTATGCAAGCTGCAAAACTACATAGACAAGAAGTGGTTCCTTATATTACATATAGACAGACAGAAACGCGCATGCACACGTTTCTATCTGTATGTGCATGCATGACTGCAACAGCTCCAAGAAGAAACAACCAAGAAACCTGAAATTTTGCAATCATACTAAGTGGACCCTGAGGTTTTGGCCCTGGGTATTATTACTTATCTTATCCATGCACACGTATGATTGTTATTAAGTGACTACTACTATACAGATGTTCTAACAGGTATGATTGTTATTAAGTGACTAAAAGTATACTAATGTGTTAACACGTATGATTTTTATTAAGTGACTACAACTATACAGATGTTCTAACACGTATGCAAATGAAAAGCCACACAAAAAAAGAATATGTGACCACCAAGAGCAAAGAACCTAGAAAGGTTAGAACATCTGTATA
>NW_013675605.1:10323-19364 GCF_000517525.1 Limulus polyphemus
CAATCATACGTGTTAGAACATCTGTATAGTTGTAGTCACTTAATAAAAATCATACGTGTTAACACATTTGTATACTTTTAGTCACTTAATAACAATCATACGTGTTAGAACATCTGTATAGTTGTAGTCACTTAATAACAATCATACCTGTTAGAACATCTGTATAGTTGTAGTCACTTAATAACAATTTTATCGGGTCTTCACATTTCTGGAACTTTTGTGTTTCTATTTGTTTATCTTACTGTTTTAGTAACACTTTACTACAATATATAGTTTATTATAATATTTGTATAGTTATATTGTATTGCTGTAATATTTATATTCTATCCATCTATCTAATTGTTTACTTGTACAGCGTAGACAAAGAATTACATTTCACTTTAAGTTTGGTTTTCAAAATGTTTCCGAAAGTATCGTCTGAACCATTTGATATAAATTTGGATACGTATATGGTCACGTGTGTGATTCGAGACGCTTTAGTATCAAACCTAACAACACTTCCACCGCTAGTGAGGTCTTACATCCTGTATATTTGTTTACCCTTGAAATAGGCAGAGTGATTCATATCTTTAATGATACGAGTTTCGTTTTAATTAAGGGTTCTAGCACGTAAGATTATAAATCAGTGACTGAAAGTGTATTCTAACACGTAATGTTGTTACTAAGTGACTGAAAGTATGTTCTAACAGGTATGATTGTTATTAAGTGACTATAACTATACAGATGTTCTAACAGTTATGATTGTTATAAAGTGACTACAACATCATTGATGGATTAGATGGCAGCTCAGATAATGAAGATAGTACGCCCATCTGATCTAGAATTCCAAAAAGAATGAAAATGTATGCTGAAGAGAGTTAAAACATTTAGACAAGACGTAATAGAAGAAAACTAGAAACATGTTTATTCTAATTAATTATGCAGTGAAATTGGTTAATAACATCATTGTAACTAGAATAACTCGAATAGTTGCTAAAAATCAAAGCATTCTCCATCTTTCCTTTGATTTTCCGGGAGGTAGCCGATCGTTTTTGTTTATTTCTCCGCGACCAGAGAGGATTTTTAAATTGTGAAAGGGTGGGTTTCTCGTTGACTGGGATCTTAATACAAAATATATAAATATATATATATATATAAATTACTACTATTCCCTTCTATGTACATAATTCATTATTATTTTGCTTTACTAGTGAATTACTAGAAACGTGTGTTTTTGTTTATAGAATGTAGCATCTCTCGATTAGCTCCCCTAAGGACTGATCGTCTGGTCATCTTTCTCTATTTTTTACTGACTTTTGGATCTTTTGCACTACTTCACGTCTACTTTGGGGATAATATGACAGTGTTTTACTACATATATAGCTGGTGGATCACAATGTAAACATATTTCACAGCTTTTTCAGCTTGCTTTTTCTATTTTTGTATTTGTGTTCCTTACATGGTCCTAAACTTCTCATATATTCGGCCATATTTGCTCCACACAGAAATGGAAAATTGATTTCGAAACTGCTGAATTTTTTACATACAGCAGTATTATCCGGTTTTATGGTATTTTTCCGCGCAAAAATCATTCTGAAAAGTTAAAAAAAACGGGATAAGAAGTAACTTTGGTAAGACATAACTCATTGATACTTAAGGAAACAACTCACTAATTCACCAGTTCTAGTGAATCAAACAACGACTATATTGACAGAAAAGAAACAGTTCCTGTGATTTGTTCTTCCTAGTTGTTTTTCGAAAACGTTAAGCCTAACAGTTTCCTGTCAGTGGTGTTCAATTTTTCCATTTCCTAATTGAAAACGTGGGTATTGTTACGTATCTGCTTGTTTGTTTGTTTCCGGTAGAAATTCTTTCCAAGGATCTTCAGTGATGTAAGTCCTTTCTTGATTAAACCAGTTTATTCTTCCTCGATACAAACTTTTAGTACACAGTAATTGCACAATCAGAACGTTTCTCGTCACTTTAAACTTAACAACTTTTATAATACTAGCTCGAAACTAACAGAATCATATATTACACGGAACTCAAAGTAACTAGTGCTCTCTCTTCATTCATTTCCGCTGTCTTTCTCTATCAGGCTTATATACTAATGAAAAGGGCATCTCGAGCACACTCGAACTTCCACGATCATTTGAGAAACTCGTCACGCACGCCACCAGGGTCAGGTGACTTCCGTTGTCGTAACAGTATAAAATTAGAAGATCGTAGAAGATCTGCTCTACTCGTCAACTAACCTAACGTAACCAACATGAACTTCCCGGCTATCGTCATAATCATCTTTAGTACTCTTACTTTCGCAGAGGCTTGGATAAACGACTGGGATGGCGTTTTGGACTTTCAGTGTCAACAGAAGTACTCCATCAAGACCATATCTAGGTTTTACTTTCTTAAATATTTTTAAAGTTTACTTATCATCTTAATGATGCTAAATTTGTTTTACTTTTTGGAACCTTAAGAAGTTCCAAAATAATTGTATTTAACAATTTTTACTCTCTGTACAACCCATGGAAATAGACTCGCGTGCTTTAGTTAGGAACTGTAGCTCTTTACAGCGTTTCACCAGATTGTTTGATTTACAATTAGTCGTATTATTTCAAAATTCAACTAGTAGAAATACCTGAAAATCATGTGTTAAAACTCTATGTGATATATCCTGAGGATGACGTTGTAAGGTCGAAACATGTAGAGTCGTCCACTTTTTGAAGGCAATAGATAAGCCTAAATAAAATGTTTTTATCTGTGTATCAGTTTAACGTTGAATATTATTTATGATTTTAACTTTATACAAAAGTGCCAAAAATACTATAATTATATGTGATATGTTGTTTACAATAATTTGAATAGACAAAGTTTTAAAGTTATATCTAAAACTGAAATTTCGTATGTTTACAATATAGCATACATATAGCATTGTGATTTATCTCTAGTATCCATGACAACTATCACGAGGATAGGCGTTGGCATTTCGACTGTGAAAAAACTTTTCAAGATCCATCGTGCTATTTCACGAACTACGTCAACGACTGGGACGGTCTGATTCATTTTACCTGCAGTAATGGAGAGGCGATCGCGGGTTTTAACAGTTACCATGACAATCACAGAGAAGACAGAAGGTAATAATATTTATTTTCATCTGTTATACTCATTTTGTTACTTTAAACAAAAATGATAATAACTTTTGTAATTTCCTCGTGAATTAATTTCATTACTATTTAGTCAAAAGTTAATGCACGATAATATCCGATTATTTAGTGTGAAGTTATTACATTAAATTATTCGATTATTTGCGGTCACTACCGCGCTTGACTTAATTGCCCGTCTCTGTCTGTCTGCAATTCTATTCTGATTAATTAATTTCTCTTTATCTCGCGCACTCATATACAAGAACAGAGGGCGCATAGAAAAGACCAGAGTTGCTACGAACAGACATGATCCTTCTAGAATATCATGACGTGTTACTAGAACCACGTGACTTCCGCTGTCGTAACACTATATCTAGGCTTCAGACTAAATAATCTGATCATACGATGTAATAACTTCAGACTAAATTATATGCTTGAATCTTTGTGAATTATAGCGTGTGTTTAAGTTAAAGTGACTGTGGTAATTAAGTGTATTGCAAAGTTGAATTGAGAAAGAATAAACTAGTTTTATTTAAGAAAGGACTTATATCGCTGAAGTTTCTCGGAAAGAATTTCTACGGAAAATTAGGAAACGACCAGAGACGTAACAGTTCTGATGAAGTCTGTAGTTTTAGGTTTTGACCTTGTATGTTACTTCATATCTGAAGTAATATTAATTGTTCTGTTGAACTCTGTCATTACAGTCCACGTTACCACATCTAGTCATCGAGGTTAAGTATATCATATTAAAACAATTTTGGATCTTGAACATGTCATTACAGTCCATGTTGCCACATCTAGTTATTGAGTTTAAGTATATTATATTAGTTTGTCATTACAGTCCACATTGCAACATCCAGTTATTGAGAGTAAGTATATTATATTTACATGTCATTACAGTCCACGTTACCACATCTAGTTAAGAAGGTTAAGTATATTATAATAACGTAGTCATTACAGTCTACTTTGCTATATCTACGTTTTGAGGTTAATTACTTTAAAATGTCATTGCAGTCCACGTTGCCACATCTAGTTATAGAGGATGGGTATATTATATTAAAACAATTTTAGAGCTTGAACTTGACATTACGGTTCACGATGCCACATCTAGTTATTGAGGGTAAGTACATGATATTAACATGTCATTACAGTCCAAGTTGCCACATCTAGTTATTGTGGATCATTATGTTAACATGTCATTACAGTCCACGTTGCCACATCTAGTTATTGAGGTTAAAAATGTTATATTAGCATGTCAACTCAACTGCAAAGTTGAGTAGAGAAAGAATAAATTAGTTTTATTTAAGAAAGGACTGAAATCGCTGAAGTTTATCGGAAAAACATTTCTACGGAAAGTTAACAAACGAACACAGAGAAGGAACAACAGAATCGTACTAACTTATCTGGGCTAGTGAACATCGTGCGTCTATGAAACCTAATATACACGTAGATATACATATATAGAGAGAAAGAGTGATAATTTTTAAAATCATGATTGTTTGATGATTTAGATGGAAAATCTATTGCTGTAAAGAAAAAAATAAATGTTCCAAAGCTTGCACTTGGACAAGGTATGTTAATGACTGGGATGGACACTTGCACTACACTGTCCCCAATGGCTACGTTTTAAGAGGTGTCATCAGTGAACACGACAACGACAGAGAGTAAGTATACTTTTAAATAAACACCTGTAAAGTGAGCCTTACGATATCATATCCTAACTAATTCATTAAAATAACCGTTACAATTTAACCAGTGGTTGAGTTGAGGCGGAACAAACAGGAACGCCGTTTCACTATGACATCGATCATCAAAAGCTGTAACTTGTAGTATAATAAGAAAATCTGTTAACTCCAATTTTTAGGCTCTTAATCTACTGCCTTTATAAATGTTACAAACAAAGAAAGTAAGAAAAATATTTATTTCTTAATATAGAAAGTACAAAGTGTTTTGCTTTTACAATTGTAGATGAAAGTTTTACGATTTATACTGTAATAGGTTTAAAATAAACACTTGCAGTTAAAACAAACTAAAACAGAAGTTCTTTCTCGAACACGATGTTAACATGCTTTCAGTTGACAGTGTTGATATTTCCACCGTCGATCCCTGGTTAGAGAAAATAAAACTATTTATAGAAACACATATAAATATTTTTTCACAAAGTTTTTCACAATTTTTCATCTACAGTGTGTTATCATTAGTTTACCTTAAAATAATAATACAAAATATCTGTATTCCTAAAAACACATCAAACGTTCAGTAAAATATACACAAATGCTTTATCATTTATCTATTTTGTTTAGAAACCTGTATGAATTTCTGAGATGTAGTGAAAAAACAAAGCTTGAAATTCTCGTTCTATTTGATAGTGCCCCGGATCCCCTGTGTGCCTTGAAAAATCAGAATAGAAATTAAGGTAAGTAAAATTTGTTTCTAGAACATGTACGACTTTTCGATCACTGGTGCGATCGATCAGAAGTACAGGTGATTAAAAAAATCGTACCAGTCCTAAAAATAAATCTTACTATAAAAGCTATAACTTGTAATAAATATAATTAATCAGTTATGTAAACTCAAGACGAAACTAGACTGTCTTATTGTTAAAGTAGCTGAATTAACCGTTCCCTACACATATATCTAAATTACTTGAAATAGGTATTTAAAAACACTATAAAATTACTTTTAAGAACATTTATTTATATAATTCAATTTTCATAACATTTCATAACAATTAGTATTACATTCAGAAATGAAGTAATATATAAGGTCTAGACATAGAACTACAGAGTTCACCAAACTAATTAGTATTACTTTCAGAAATCAAGTAGCATACAGGGTTTAGACCTAGAACTACAGATTTCATCAAACTAATTAATGTTGCTTTCAGAAGTGAAGTAACATATAAGGTACAGATCTAGAACCACAGAGTTCAACAGAAAAATTAATATTACATTCAGAAATGAAGTAATATATAAGGTCTAGACATAGAACTACAGAGTTCACCAAACTAATTAGTATTACTTTCAGAAATCAAGTAGCATACAGGGTTTAGACCTAGAACTACAGATTTCATCAAACTAATTAATGTTGCTTTCAGAAGTTAAGTAACGTATAAGGTACAGGTCTAGAACCACAGAGTTCAACAGAACAATTAATATTACTTCAGATATGAAGTAACATACAAGGTCAAAACCTAAAACTACAGACTTCATCAGAACTGTTACGTCTCTGGTCGTTAGTTAATTTTCCGTAAAAATTCTTTCCGAAGAAACTTTAGCGATACTAGTCCTTTCTTAAATAAAACTAGTTTATTCTTTCTCAATACAACTTTGAAATTCACTTAATTTCCACAGTCTCGCTATAACTTAAACGCTATAATTCACAACGAACGAACGATTCACGCGCTTGACTCAATTGTCGTTTCGTGGGAACGAAGTTACGGAAAATCAACTAACGAACGGAGACGTAACAATATGTTCTGATGAACTGTGTAGTTTTAGATCTAGAATTTATATATTTCTTCACTTCAGAATGTAATATTAATTTTTATGATGAACTGTGTAGTTCTAGGTATAGACCTTATATATTACATCTCTTCTGAAAGTAATATTAATTGTTCTGTTACGACAGCGGGGATCACGTGACGCTAATAACACGTCATATTCTCCAAGGTTCGTGAAGCCTCGAGTGTTTACTAGATGTGTGGTATTCTTGTATATAAGACTGCCCAGACAGAAATAGGTTTCTTCTCTTCTGTATGTAATAATATTTGTTTTGATATATTCTGTAGTTCTAGATGTAGAATTTATATGTTACTTCACTTCTAAAAGTAACATTAATTAGTTTGATGAACTCTGCAGTTTTGGGTTTAGCCCTTTCATGTTTCTTCACTTCTGAAAGTAATATTATATTGTTGCGTCAGCGAGATCACGTGACTAGTATCACGCCACCCGTGTTCTAGAACTATTCTGTTCCTTCGGGAGTGCTCTAGCATTTGCTAGATTGGGGGTGGCCTGGTATATATATAAGATGGTCACGGCGTGACGTGCCAATGTGTGTAGGTAGTGAGTAAATGAACTGCAGTCAGAAAGTATTGTTGAAGTTAACGTTCGTTGTTATAGAGCGATTGTTGAAAATAAGTGTATCGGTAAAGTTATATTCGGAAAGAATAAACCAGTTTTATTAAGAAAGGACTTGTGTCGCTAAAGGTTGTAATTGAACTGCGGAGAGAGAATATTGTTGACCACGTGAGACGTTCATTGTGAATTATAGCATTTGTTATAGCCGGACTGTTGAAATTAAGTGTATCGCAAAGTTGTATTCAGAAAGAATAAACCAGTTTTATTTAAGAAAGGACTTGTATCGCTAAAGTTTCTTCGGAAAGGAATTATACGGAAAATTAACTAACGAATGGAGGCGTAACAATATGTAACATCAATACATAAGGTGATTCTAATTGGTCTGATATACTCTGTAGTTCTAGATCTAGACCCCATATGTTACTTCACTTCTAAAAGTAATATTAATTGTTCAGATTAACTTTGTAGTTCTAGTTCTAGACCATATAAGTTACTTCACTTTTTAAACTAAAATTAATTGTTCTGATGAACTCTTAATTTTCTAGGTCTAGACCTTATATGTTATATCACTTCTGAAAGTAATATTAATTTTTCTGCTGAATTTTGAATTTTGTAGTTCTTGTCCTTATATGTTACATCACTTCTGAAAGTAATATTAAATGTTTTGATGAAGTGTGTAGTTCTTTGGCTAGACTTTGTATGTTACTTCACTTATGAAAGTAATATTAATTGTTCTGTTGAACTCAGAAATTCTAGGTAGAGACCTTATATATAGTTCCACTTCTGAATGTAATATTAATTGTTTTGATGAACACTGCAGTTGTAGGTTTAGCCCTTACATGTTTCTTCACTTCTCAAAGCAATATTATATGTTCTGATGAACTCTGTAGTTCTAGGTTCTAGACCTTATACGTTACGTCACTTCTGAATGTAATATTAAATGTTCTGATAGTCTCTGCAGATCTAGGTCTAGAATTTCTATTTAGCCAAAAGTGGTGTATGCCAAGAGGCTTTGGCGTTATCATGGTCCAGGACATTTCAGTTGGGACGATGTGAACAACAGAACCAATGACGCTGCTGAAGACGTGTCACCTGAAAAAGCCACTGTTGAAGAAAAACTATATTCAGTTTTGAGAAGAGAAATTGTGAAGCTCTTGATGAAGTTACTACCACTAATGTGACTGTTACCGATGATAGGACATTTCTTGATGCAGTAGATGAACCCTATATGAAACAGAAGCCAACGAGACTGAGACCAGTATGGAATAAGATACGTCCCGTAAAATTAAGAGATTTTTTTGAATTGTAATTTTGTATTTGTAAATTCTGTTCATTTAATTAAGTTATTGTTAATTGTTTATTGGTTTAATGTGAGCGACTATTGTTCGGGACGAACAACTCTAAAGAGGGGGCAGTGTTGCGACATCGGAGGTCACGTGACTAGTATCACGCCACGTCCTTCTCGAACGTTCACGTCCCTTCCTTAAATCTCGGGATCCTTCTAGATATAGTGTATTCTTGTATATATAAACCAGTAAGAACTGGGGTGAAGGAATGTCCTCGCCGACCACATTTTATCCGGAAAGTAACGTCTGAGAGAGGATCCACTATGTCATATGGACCTTCCCATGGAGAAGACAACTTAGGAGACTTCCCTTTGGCCTTCCGGGATTATACAACCATACCTTGTCTCCTGGTACAAAGCTGACTTCAGTAGATCTCTTATCATAAGTTAACTTCATCGAATCGGCAGACGTTTTCAAGTTTCAACGCACTTGATGGTGAATATCATCCATCCTTTCCGGTAACACTTTCACAAACTCTGACACATTCTCAGGCA
>NW_013675605.1:19888-21868 GCF_000517525.1 Limulus polyphemus
GCGTCCTGTTAACAGATCCACTGTCAACAGAAGTTCCCGACCAAACATCAACTTTGCTGGAGTGTATCCAGTGGTTTCATGCTCTGCTGTACTATAGGCCATCAACAGTGGAGGGAGTAAGACATCCCAGTCATCTTGGCAGCTATTGCAAAACTTTGCCGATTACTTTCTCAGTGTCCAGTTGTACTTTTCTATCATCCCATCAGACTGTGGGTGAAGTGGCATTGTCCTGGTCTTTCAGATGCCAAACAACTTGCGGCATTCTTGGAACACAGCTGATTCAAAGTTGCGGCCTCGATCTGAATGCAGTTCATATGGCATACCAAATCTGAAGAAGAAGTCACTAATAGCCGAAGCTACAGTTGTAGCTTCCTGATTTGGCATTGCAAATGCCTCAGGCCACTTGGTGAAATAATCCATCACCACACAAATTTACTTGTTTTCAGCACGAGTTTGTGGTAGAGGACCAGCAATGTCGACGGCTACTCTTTTCATTGGTGCACCAACTTGATATAACTTTACTGGAGCACGCCCCTTATGCTTGGGTCCCCCTTTTAGCACAACATGTACTGCCTGTTCTGCACCATTCTTCCATATTTTGTCTCATACCTATACAGTAAAATTTGCGTCGTAGGTGCCTCAATGGTTTCTTAACTCCGAGATGTCCTCCTGTTACAGTAACATGGGATTAATGCAACACAACTTCCCGTAACTTCCTCGGTTTAATCGTTTGTCAGGTCGTCACTTTCCCATCTGCAGTTTCCCATCTCCGGAGAAGAATACCATCTTCAAGCCTCAATTGCTCCCATTGTGCCCAATAGTTCTTTGTCACAGGGCTTAGACTAGACACCTTCTCCGAAGCAGGGCGCAAAATACTTGCTTTTAGAAAATCAATCATTGTCTTCAAATCTTGGTCTTTCTCTTGTTCTGCTTTGATATCTATATCTGGTTCCATTACACCATCATCAACTGCTTCAGTCACTTTGACTTCAGCTTGATGGCAACTGGCTTGTTCAACCTCTCTTTTGCAGAAATGTCTGCAGTCATTTTTGCAGGGTCTTCAGCTCAGTCCGTCGGCATTTCCATGAGACTTTCCTTCTCTGTATTAAATATCATAATTATATTGGTCTATCTTTCTCATGCAACGTGCTAATTGTCCCTCTGGGTTCATAAATGATCTTATCCAGCATAACTCAGCATGGTATGTCCTGATGGTAAACCTTGCACCATTGAGGTAAGGGTGGAAATATGTCATACTCTTTACTATAGCAAGGAGTTCCCTCCGTGTTACACAGTAGTTCATCTCTGGTCTACTCAACACCTAACTGAAGTAGGCCACCACATGTTCGTTTTCGCCCACTTTCTGAGACAACACTCCTCCAATTCCGACATTACTAGCATCACAATCCAGTATGTAGGGCAGTGAGGGATCTGGAAGCTTTAAAAGTGGAGCTGAGGCCAATTTTTCCTTCAGTGTCTTGAAAGAATGCTGGCAAGAAACTGTCCATTCGAACTTCTGGCCTTTTTTAGTCAAATCATGTATTGGAGCAGCTATAGTTGCAAAGTCCTTCACAAACTTCCGGTAATAAGTACAGAGTCCCAAGAAACATCTTTACTCTCCCACATTGTCTGGTGTTGGCCAGTCACGCACTGCTTTCACCTTATCAGGATCAGTTTGCACACCATTCTCACTTACAATGTGGCCTAAGTAAAGCACCTCTTCCTGGAACATATGACATTTATTGGGATGGTGTTTGATGTTTGCTGCTTTCAAACAATTGAATACTTCCTCCAGCCGGGATATTTCCTCATCAAAAGTTGTTCCAAATACAATGACATCGTCCAGGTACACCAGGGCTATCCTCCATTGTAGGCCTACAATACTCGTTCCATCAGCCTCTCAAATGTATTACTGAGCCCGAATGGCATCACTGGGTATTGCCAGAGACCTTGGCCATAACTAAATGCTGTCTTGGGTCT
>NW_013675606.1:0-4550 GCF_000517525.1 Limulus polyphemus
TACTGAACTCCTGCCACACCAAACGTTATCGTCATTATATCAAACTTCCTATACTGTTAATACTGAACTCCTGCCACACCAAACGTTATTATTATTTTATCATACTGCCTATACTGTTAATACAATCATTTCATCTGTAAGGTAAAGGAGGTTTTGGTTTTATAGAGAGGGTAAGGCTGGTCATAAAGTTAACGTGGTCCTTACAAAGATTTCGTCTGTAAGGTAAAGGAGGTTTTGGTTTTATAGAGAGGGTAAGGCTGGTCATAAAGTTAACGTGGTCCTAACAAACATTTCACTTGTAAGGTAAAGGAGGTTTTGGTTTTGTTTTTAGAGAGATGGTAAGGCTGGTCATAAAGTTATCGTGGTCCTAATAAACACTTCATCTGTAAGGTAAAGGAGGTTTTGTTTTTATAGAGAGGGTATGGCTGGTAATAAAGTTAACGTGGTCCTTACAAACATTTCACTTGTAAGGTAAAGGAGGTTTTGTTTTTGTTTTTAGAGAGATGGTAAGGCTGGTCCTCGTGTGCATCTGCAGTTACTTATGAATTCAACGTTCGAGTGGTTTAGAACGAAAACTTTCCACTGAACTATGTAGGTTTCTAGGCTTAGAGATAAACATGGAGCTTTACTCAGTCCTACACAACTTTTATTAGGTAAATAAAGCAGGAGAATATATAGACCCGAATATCGGCATCAAACTGTGTTAAATATAGATATTTATACCTTGAACAACATCAGTTTCATCAATCAGTTTAGGGAATAATACTAGTGTCATCTACTGAAGGAGTGAAGAGGCTATAACAGCTCTCTCTAAGTGGTTTGTCATAACAGTTTCATCTGCTCATGGAATTATATCGATTCTCTCATTCTGTCGTTTACAAAATACTGTTTTTGATCATAATCTAAATCACTTCAATTCAGACTGTATGGAATACTCTTCCATGTGTGATCATTTAAAAAACAGTCGTCACTGTACGCTTTCGGTCTTTAGACTGACCCGTGTTAGCAAAAAAAAACCAAAAACTTATTGGTTTTATAAAAATGCTATCTATATATACAAAACCATTCAATCGTTCTGTCGTTTAAAATTCAGCTTTTAGGGAAGCCCCAATTATTTGATCCTCTAGAAACTTTGTAAAAGGAACATTCACCGATCTACTAAAGAATACTTGTAAGAAGAACATTCGATTTGATCCAATAGAGACTGCTTAGAAGATGATTCCATTTGATCCACTAGAGACTTCTTGTAAGAAGAACATTCCTACTGATCCACTAGAGACTGCTTATAAGAAGATGATCCCATTTGATCCACTAGAGACTGTTTGTAAGAAGAACATTCATTTGATCCACTAGAGACTGCTTGTAAGAAGATGATTCCATCTAGTGGATCAGTAGGAATGTTCCACTTACAAGCAGTCTCTAGTGGATCAGTAGGAATGTTCCACTTACAAGCAGTCTCTAGTGGATCAAATGGAATGTTCTTCTTACAAACAGTTTCTAGTGGATCAAAAACTGCTTGTAAGTGGAACATTCCTACTGATCCACTAGAGACTGCTTGTAAGTGGAACATTCCTACTGATCCACTAGAGACTGCTTTTAAGTGGAACATTCCTACTGGTCCACTAGAGACTGCTTGTAAGAAGAATATTTCCATCTTTTGGCCCCATTAAAAAGGCAACTTTTAGAAGGACCATTTCAATTCTTAAAATTTAGAAAACCTGAATCAAACCATTTCGAGCACACTGTTACAGAACACTATATCATAATATAGATAGAACGTTGTTGGAACTAACACTTTTGTTTTGAAATATCCCATAATGCATATTTACACGACAACGGAAATAAGTGCACATTTAGGAATGCGTGATTAGTGTCCTTTCCTTGAAGTCTATCTACTGATATCGAAAATATCTGAGCCATGTATTATACACATACAGTGCACTTTTGTACGATACTTGTTCGACCATAAGTATGAGTTTCCTTTCAACTCACATTGCAAATTCACTTGCCAGTCATAAAAGACAAAATGTATCAGGCTTAGCTAAGCTCTTCAAAGCACGTAATAAAACGGGAGAAGACGAGATTATCCCAGCAGGACACGTTCCTTTGCTTGTAGATTGGGTATCCTTGTCCCCAGCAAATCCCCGTGTAGAGAAACAACCGCAGTCCAATTAACAAGGTACTTTCTATGATTGTGTAGCGTCTGGTTGGAAGGGGGTGGACATGATTGTCAGTACTTACAGTTAAGGGTATCACTGATAAGGAACAAGCGTACATCCTTGTCATCATTGCTTCATGCGAGTCTAACATAAACTTTTACAGAGCTAATTGCAGTCAGCAAATGTGATACCAAACGAAAGCCTGCCTACTGTTGAGTTTTTCTGACACAGAAAATTACCGTGTCCTTGCAGTTCCCTACGTTGTCCAACAGCTTTATTAACTATATAAGTGCGTGTTTTTAAAGTATGCACACTGCAGTTCCCTACGTTGTCCAACAGCTTTTTTAACTATATAAGTGCGTGTTTGTAAAGTATGCGCACTGCAGTTCCCTACGTTGTCCACCAGCTTTATTAACTATATACGTGCGTGTTTGTAAAGTATGCACACTGCAGTTCCCTAAGTTGTCCTGCAGTCTTTATTAACTATATACGTGCGTGTTTGTAAAGTATGCACACTGCAGTTCCCTAAGTTGTCCTGCAGTCTTTATTAACTACATAAGTGCGTGTTTGTTAAACAGTGTGCATATTTTAAGAAACACACACTTATATAGTTAATAAAGCTGATGGACAACGTAGAGAACTGCAGTGTGCATACTTTAAAAACACGCACTTATATAGGTAATAAAGCTGTTGGTCGACGTAGAGAACTGCAGTGTGCATACTTTAAAAACACGCACTTATATAGGTTAATAAAGCTGGTGGACAACGTAGGGAACTGCAGTGTGTTTTAAAGTATGCACACTGCAGTTCTCTACGTTGTCCAACAGCTTTATTACCTATATAAGTGCGTGTTTTTAAAGTATGCACACTGCAGTTCTCTACGTTGTCCAACAGCTTTATTACCTATATAAGTGCGTGTTTGTAAAGTATGCACGCACTTATATAGTTAATAAAGCTGGTGGACAACGTAGAGAACTGCAGTGTGCATACTTTACAAACACACACAAATACGTATAACTAGTAAAGACCACTACGCACTATACGCGGGTATTTACGACATAACATCTAATTATATCTTTACATACATACGTGTTCTTCAAGTACACTAAATACAAAAAATAGTATATAAAGTTATAGAGTATTATACAAATGAAATGAGAAAACGAAGCCATATTAATGTTCAACGTCTCACATACATATGTCACGTTTAAATATAGATTTAAAATGTCACCTGTACACTCATAACATGCATAAAATACGTGTGTATCTTATGCACATAGCTTACGTATGTTTGATATGGGATATACATGAAAATAATTGATTAAAGATGTTATATGGGATATACATGAAAATAATTTACTAAAGATGTTATATGGGACATACATGAAAATAATTTATTAAAGATGTTATATGGGATATACATGAAAATAATTGATTAAAGATGCTATATGGGACATACATGAAAATAATTGATTAAAGATGCTATATGGGACATACATGAAAATAATTGATTAAAGATGTTGTATGGGATATACATGAAAATAATTGATTAAAGATGTTGTATGAGATATACATGAAAATAATTTATTAAAGATGTTGTATGAGATATACATGAAAATAATTGATTAAAGATGTTATATGGGATATGCATGAAACTGATTTATGAATAATGGCACAGCGGTGTAAGACGCACAACCAGTATAAACATTAAATTTAATTAAGAGCAACATGGGTATGCATGTCGTATTGAAAACAGCCAAAGATATGATATCGTGTTTAATGTGACTCTGGCTTGGTGATATTTCTGTGTAGTTTCCACGTTATGTCTGTTGCCTGGTGATATTTCTGTGTGGTTCTCACGCTATGTCTCTTGCTTGGTGATATTTCTGTATGCTTCCTACGCTATGTCTCTTGCCTGGTGATATTTCTGTGTGCTTCCCACGCTATGTCTCTTGCCTGTGATATTTCTGTGTAGTTTCCACGTTATGTCTGTTGCCTGGTGATATTTCTGTGTGGTTCTCCCGCTATGTCTCTTGCTTGGTGATATTTCTGTATGCTTTCCACGCTATGTCTCTTGCCTGGTGATATTTCTGTGTAGTTTCCACGCTATGTCTCTTGCCTGGTAATATTTCTGTGTGCTTCCCACGCTATGTCTCTTGCCTGGTGATATTTCTGTGTGCTTTCCACGCTATGTCTCTTGCCTGGTGATATTTCTGTGTGCTTCCCACGCTATGTCTCTTGCCTGGTGATATTTCTGTGTGTTTTCCACGCTAAGTCTATTGCCTTGTGATATTTCTGTGTGCTTCCCACGCTATGTCTCTTGCCTGGTGATATTTCTGTGTGCTTCCCACGCTATGTCTCTTGCCTGGTGATATTTCTGTGTGCTTCCCA
>NW_013675606.1:5478-19819 GCF_000517525.1 Limulus polyphemus
AGTGTGTATATATTAATACACAAACACTATAGTGTGTATATATAATACACTCACACACACTATATCGTGTATTTATAGTCCTAAACAAAAACTTTAATAGCATCGTACTATTAATTATTAATTTACATTTAGTTACTTTTAATCGACGTCAGATTTCAGACTCGCTTTTAACAAGATTGGACGTAATAATAATTATGTTCAGATTTCACGAACAACGTAGCTTTGGCTCTCACGTTAAACCTTGCTCGTTGGAGCACCGGTAGAAGATGTGCGGCAACGGGAGGTCCCCCTCGCCGGCTCCCGGACGCCACTGTATCTCGCACTTGGGTGTTCTTCAAAAGCTCCGCTGGGGTTTACATATCGGGACGTGTGGCGCGGCTCAGCATTCTGCTCCCCGGTCTCGTGCCCCCGCACAAACCGTTACCCATACCATTCTCGCCCTTTACTGACTGTATCTGAAACTGTCTAGAAGCCGCTGTATTATCCCCCCCCCTCCCTTGCTCATCCCTCAATCCATTCCGATAATGGTTTTCACGCTTCTCTGCCCGTCGAATATTATGTTCTTCCAAACGGAAAAACACACAGTCTATTTTTGTCTAGTTTGAAAATCTGTAAACTTCTAGACGACATCACATGTGATTCGACACTTGTTTCTACAATCTTCGAAACTTAAATCAACCAATCCGAAGGAAAAACAAATAAATCCTCCTTTTGTTTCTAACCCAGCCAGGACATTTCAAACAGCAAATTATATACGCCATCTTGTGAGCATCTTCAGAAGTTTAATGGAGTGACATTTTGAAACTGATGCACTTACTATTACTGGCTTCAGCATGGGTTAAAATAGGTTTTGGTTTTGTTTTAACTAAGAAGTTACGTAATAAATCAGTCTATACAACTAGGAAGTTACGTAATAAACCAGTCTATACAACTAGGAAGCTACGTAATAAACCAGTCTATACAACACGTAATAAACCAGTCTATACAACTAGGAAGTTACGTAATAAACCAGTCTATACAACACGTAATAAACCAGTCTATACAACTAGGAAGTTACGTAATAAACCAGTCTATACAACTAGGAAGTTACGTAATAAACCAGTCTATACAACTAGGAAGTTACGTAATAAACCCATCTATACAACACGTAATAAACCAGTCTATACAACTAGGAAGTTACGTAATAAACCAGTCTATACAACACGTAATAAACCAGTCTATACAACTAGGAAGTTACGTAATAAACCAGTCTATACAACTAGGAAGTTACGTAATAAACCAGTCTATACAAATAGGAAGTTACGTAATAAACCAGTCTATACAACTAGGAAGTTACGTAATCAAACAAAAATTACATTTACCAGCAAAACGTAAAAAGTCGACATGATAGGGCTTTCCAAAACACTTAGCATGAAAATACTTTAGCCACTTCAACACTTGAAACAGAAAGAAGATTCTTATAGAAGCAATTAAACGTCACTTTAAACAGACAGAGGGATGTTCTGGAGTAATTAAACGTGACTTTAAACAGACAGAGGGATGTTCTGGAGTAATTAAACGTGACTTTAAACAGACAGAGGGATGTTCTGGAGTAATTAAACGTGACTTTAAACAGACAGAGGGATGTTCTGGGAGTAATTAAACGTCACTTGAAACAGACAGATGGATGTTCTGGAGTAATTAAACGTCACTTTAAACAGACAGAGGGATGTTCTGGAGTAATTAAACGTCACTTGAAACAGACAGAGGATGTTCTGGAGTAATTAAACGTCACTTGAAACAGACAGAGGGATGTTCTGGAGTAATTAATCGTCATTGAAACAGACAGAGGGATGTTCTGGAGTAATTAATCGTCACTTGAAACAGACAGAGGGATGTTCTGGAGTAATTAAACGTCACTTTAAACAGACAGAGGGAGGTTCGGGGTGTAATTAAACGTAACTTTAAACAGACACAGGGATGTTATGGATGTAATTAAACGTGACTTTAAACAGACAGATGGATGTTCTGGAGTAATTAAACGCCAATTGAAACAGACAGAGGGATGTTCTGGGAGTAAACAGACAGAGGGATGTTCTGGAGTAATTAAACGTCACTTTAAACAGACAGAGGGATGTTCGGGGTGTAATTAAACGTGACTTTAAACAGACACAGGGATGTTATGGATGTAATTAAACGTGACTTTAAACAGACAGATGGATGTTCTGGAGTAATTAAACGTCACTTTAAACAGACAGAGGGATGTTCGGGGTGTAATTAAACGTGACTTTAAACAGACACAGGGATGTTATGGATGTAATTAAACGTGACTTTAAACAGAGAGAGGGATGTTCTGGAGTAATTAAACATGACTTTAAACAGAGAGAGGGATGTTCGGGTTGTAATTAAACGTCACTATAAACAGAGAGACGGATATTCTGGATGTAATTAAACCTCAACTAAATAACACTTTGTGTACCGATATTTATAGTTCTGGTCTTCCCCAGTAACACGTGAGGTTTAATTTTCCAAAACGTTAGATATGTGAAAATTCAAGTTGTTTAGTGGACTGTATTTGGCATATCATCGTGAAATTACTTTAAACAACTGGCGTCACAGGAAAAAGTGTCCCTTGTTTTTTATTTTCCCCTTAGTGTACTTAAAAATTTCCTGGAATATATTTATTTTTGTCCGTCAGAGTTCTATATAAAGTCAAATAAAGTAATATTTTTTCAAATGTTTTACGAAACCTCTCTTCTCTAGCAAATACCGTTGTACAGTCAAATGTTACACAGGATTTTTATTATTGTGTTTTCATCGATGTTTTAATAGATATTTTATATCTGTTGTATTGATAAAGTTGTTTATATAATGCTGTATTTTACTCTTATGTCATGAGGTTTTCAAAGTTTCGTACAAAAATTTCAGTTTCCTGACGTTTTTACTTAGTTAGTTTAATTTAATATTTCCACTAACAGATTACCCAGTTAAAAATTGACAACAACCCTTTTGCTAAAGGATTTCGGGATTCAGGAGCTGGAAAAAGGGAGAAAAAGTAAGTTCATAGATAAATTACCAAATTAACTCGTTGGTAGCTGTTGTTATCAAGGCAGAATCGTGTAACTTCTCTGATTTTTTTGTTTCATTCAGGATGTTCCTATTCTCAGTGGATGTTCTTGCCCTTCTATATTTCTTAGAAGTCTGTGCTTGTGAATCTGAGATCGGGACTAAAGCATCCTTCTCACAAGTCTTTGTTCTCCTCGTGTTAATGACCTGAACAGCTCAATATATGTTATCATAAGAAATTATTTTCCGATAAACCATTGTGACCTAACGATCGTGGCACAAACTATCTTCTCATAGGCCTTTGTTCTCCTCGTGTTAATGACCTGAATAGCCCAGTGTATGTTATCATAAGAAATTATTTTCCGATAAACCATTGTGACCTAACGATCGTGGCACAAACTATCTTCTCATAGGCCTTTGTTCTCCTCATGTTAATGACCTGAATAGCCCAGTGTATGTTATCTAAAGAGTTAATTTCCCGATAAGCCATGGTGACCTGACGATCTTGACCTAAAGTATCGTCTCACGGACCTTCGATCTTCTATTGTTGGTGACCTGACGATTTTAATTTTTTCTTCTTGACACTTTTAACTTTGTGACCTGATGAATTGGACAATTGTTTGTATTCAGCATCACGTGGTCTAGTAATTTTCATGATATATCTTCTTATCTATTTTGGTTTGGCACGTTTCCCAACACCATCTGGTTTCTATGTTGATTAGTTTAGTGTGTCTGTTTGTCAACAAGATTTCTCGAAAACGGCTGAATGGATTTGAACAAAATCTGGCGTACATTTGTAGTATGGCCCAATTTAGTAGTTATTAGTTTTCGGAGGGTCAATATCGAAGTTAAAGGTCATGTTAACATGGTGACCGATTTTTCACACTATTTTTGCTCTATAACTCAGTCAAAAGTGACTGGATTTTGATGAAACTTGGTGGACATGTGTAGAATATCATTCCTCATTGTTTGTTGGTAACGATGGACATGTGTAGAATATCATTCCTCATTATCTGTTGGTAACGATGGACACGTGTAGAATATCATTCCTCATTGTCTGTTGGTAACGATGGACATGTGTAGAATATCATTCCTCATTGTCTGTTGGTAACGATGGACATTTGTAGAATATTATTCTTCATTGTCTGTTGTTAACGATGGACATGTGTAGAATATCATTCCTCATTGTCTGTTGGTAACGATGAACATTTGTAGAATATTATTCTTCATTGTCTGTTGGTAACGATGAACATATGGACACATATTCGTATTTTTTGGGGGCCGAGTATGATCAACGCTGCGTGGAGGAGGTATGTGCTCTAATGAGTGTCCCCCTGGTTACTTAAGTTTTTGGCACCTCGTGAATCTTGGGATCAAGCTTTATCACTTCATTTTAAGACCGAGTAGGTTTACTTTCTAGAAATTTAAGGGCCTTGTACAATAATAGATTTAGTATTTTTTCACTTTTCTGAATTAATTACGCAACTAATTCTTTTTTCTTCTTCTTCCTATGTCTAACAAGTGTCAGCTTTTATGTTGTTTCTTTAAATTAATTACATGTTTGTGACATAAATATTTTAACCAAATGGAATCTTTGGAACTAAAAAAAACTCGTTTTCCTTAGATATTTGGGTTTATGTTGGTTTCTTGTTAACTTTTGCGTCCCTCCAAATCGTAGACGCCACACTACGCTGATGGGGTCACAGACTTCTCAGATGCACACATTGGAGGCGACACAAGGAGGCGTAAGCAGCCAGAACAGGGAGAGTTCAAACCACAATCCGGATCCTGATCCACTAGATGATACCAGTGATGAAGATGAACGACTCGATGTAGGTGGCGCTGCTGACTTGAGACCCGCAGTGTCAAATACAGGGAGTCAGTCAAAAGGTAGAACCAACTTTGATTACGTAAAGGTTTTAAAAATATATATATAACTTATCATCTTCTTTATATTACAACTTATGGTTTATAATAATATTTCATTCATTTGAATACAGTGTTTAAAAGACGTTTGTTAGCTATATATTAGAAAATGGAAATTCTGAAATTATTCAGAAATGTAATCACGTTTTATATGACAGTAACCTTTGCTGAGCTATTAACTTTAGCACGGGCAAAACAAATATGTGTTTTCACTAGTTAACTTTCTGATAATAAGTTTAGTTGTTGTGATTTAATTACAAGATTTGAAAATAAATTCATCTCAGTGAGTTTGTTACTCTTTAACAAAATCTTAATTTGGACTTCAAATGATTACCATTCTCTTCTTTTGTCATCTATTAAAATGATGATGAACGATACATATAACAGAAAACAAAAACATATTCAGCTCCGCCCGACTAACGGGGAGAGAGAGAGAGAGAGAAACAACAAGCTTCAGTTTCAAGACGTTATTCTAGACTATTTGAAGTTTTTATGTTTTATTCTCGGAAAACGTTGCCATTGTTAAATCTTCCTGCACGAGTTACGATAATCTGGATGGCGTGAAGGAATTCGAATGTTAAACCTGCGCACATGAGCTAAACGGCCAGTTGAGAGACCCCCTAAGATTCAGATATGGCCGTCGCAAATTTGGAACTATCATCAAGGGGTAAAACAGCAAGTCAGAAGCAACAGCTGTCACAAAGGCTTTTCCCGGCTCTTTGAACGGAATTTATCAAATTGATTGCCACTTCTATAGTGCATTCACAGGTGAAAATGTTCACGGAATCACGTCTCGAACCCCGGACCCTTTGATCCGTAGCCCGACACACTAACAGTTAGTGTAGGCTTAATCCTTGTCACATGTTTGAATGCTTAAAAACTGAAAAATGGCGGATTGACAGTCTTTGTCACAGGTTTGATTGCTTTAAAAACTGAAAAATGGCGGATTGACAGTCTTTGTCACAGGTTTGATTGCTTAAAAACTGAAAAATGGCGGATTGACAGTCTTTGTCACAGGTTTGATTGCTTAAAAACTGGAAAATGACTATCATACTTGTTTGTTTATAATATGAGCTTCAGGATTTAAAAATGCACAGCATCAAATGTTTCCGATTGTAATATTTAAGATTTTGTTCAAAGTCGTGACAACAATACTTAACCCCTCCCAGTATCACGAGCTGGCGCATACCAAGGGCTCTAAAGACGAATAAAATGTTCAACACAGGAAGAAAGGTGTTCGAAACTGAATATCACTGTTCACAATTTTCAGGAATGTGTTAAGCCTTTTAAAAGCCTAATCCACTACAATTCATGCTATGTTGAACATTTCTACATATCTGGTTAGTAAAAAAAGAGGGGTGGGGGAAGAAAAATCAGAGTTTTTATATTTGATCTAGTAAAACAATGAACGACAATAAATAACGACTCGGGTCAGAAACTCAATCCGACCAATTTTTGGCTCATATAACTTCTTTGCACGCCATCTTGTGGAAGCAGAGAATAATTATTAATTTTCTCACGTCACCTGTCGGCAAGCTTTCGAAGATCATAAAATCTTTATATTTCTGGTAATTTACATACTCTCTAAGTTTCGATTTATTTTAGAATAAATTTCGAAGACTCTACTAAGTGATATTGTTATTAGGATTATGAAGCTATAGACAGTTTTCGGGTTTTGTACAAACATATTGTCCCCCCGGTGGGCCAGTAGTAAGTCTTCGGATTTACAACGCTAGAATGGAAGGGGGGGGGGGTCTATTCCTCTCGGTGGACACAGCAGATAGCCCGATGAGGCTTTGATATAAGAAAACGCACAAACACGTTATTCGGACGTATCATTGTGAGAAAAACCAAGTTTGTTGACTAACAAACTATCGAAACACAACGAAATCGAAATAACTATTTGTGAATATTGAGAAAGTGAAATAAATATAGCAATGAATTTGTCCCACCCCCCAGTGGCACAGTCTGCGGACTTACAACGCTAAAATCCAGATTTCGATACCCGTGGTGGGCAGAACACAGATAGCCCATCGTGTAGCTTTGTGCTTAATTACAAACAAACAAACAAAAAATGAATTTTCTTTACATAATCAAGTGTTTATTTTTTTCATGATACTCGCTAAAACTTTTTTTGATATATTTTGTTTTAGAAGAATGCTCCAAAAAAGACACAACAGAAGATGTTTCAGTCAATGGTTATTGTAGCCAAAGCCCCAAACAAACGAGTGCTAGTCCAGGTTCTAAGACCACGCCCGAAAAATACGAAAGACGCGACAGTGGAAGCTCCACCAGTAGGTCAACCTCCCCATCAAGATGCCCGGATCTTAACTTTGCTAGCTTGACCTTCAACTCGCCCTCCGTCTCGACGGCTCCATTAAACCAAGTGGTTAGTCAGAACTTACCAATTGGTCAAGGCCTGCCCCATCCCCAACTCTTGCCCTATCTTTACCCTCCAACCTTGTATCCACACCTCTTCCTACCTTCTACTTCATCCTTGACTTCGGGGTCGTCGTCTCACTTTTATCCTCTGTTGGCCCACAGCTACTCTGGTTTGATAGATTTGGGTAACAGACTACGACAGCATCGTTTTGCTCCATATTCTATACCATCGCTGAGTGGAACATCAATGTTGTCGTCTGTGTCTACAACTTCTTTGAATGATCCCATTTCTCACACCCTGTCCTCTTCTTCGAGACAACCAACATCGCCCGCTTCCGAAGCCAGCAGTTCCGATGGTTCAACCAATGACCTCAAAAACATTGAAAACATGGTAAATGGGCTTCAACGAAGACAGGAACAGCTAAATGTAGAGACTCTCACACGACTACATGACAAATAACAACAATGATACTGACGAGCGAAGGATAAATTTAAAACAAAGATGTCAGCAAAGTCATTTTCAGAACAATTGTACTGAGCTCCAGGAGAAACAGTCATCAACTTAATGTCTCATTACTTTTCTTAGGATGTACCATCTGAGGTCGAGTCCGTTTTTTTTGTTTTTGTTTTGTATGTAGCCTAGATAACATCCCACGTTATTCCTATCATATGTGTATAAGGATTATACACAGAAACCAAAGACACTATAGCATAGAATATCAACCTCGTTAGCCCATAATGCACTTTACTAAAATGACGTTGTTTTCCACTTGTGTCTTTTTTCTTCTTTTTTTTGATCAGAGAAAATGGTTAAAACATGCACAATTAAATAAATTCCTTTAACGCTTTACATATTGCACGTGCCATAAGACGATGAAACGCTGGAGAAACCTGGTAACTGGCTGGAAGGTGTAAAAAGGGAGTCGTATCTCTGAAACCGAGTTCATTACTCTACATATTTAAATTTGCTCGAGCACAACGTGTATACCGTTATTAAGAAACTAAACATATTGAACGATCCAGGCTTGAATGTGTTACACTCTGAATGAACTATTCGTGTGTTAGAGAAACAATCAAATGTTTGGAGAAACTATTGAGTATTTGGATGAAGAAAGTAAGGGATGTTTCCTAATTTAATTTGTAAACTGATAAACTATTCTCATTTTGTGCAGTATGTTTGTTTTTACTCAAATAGCTCATGCTGAGTTTGATTTGTGTTCCAAATCCACTTGTACTCTGTTGTCAGTGCCAAGTCTACTTATATATTGTATTGTAAGCCTCACTTGTATTATGTTGTCAGCTCCAAGTATACTTATATATTGTATTGTAAGCTCCAACTCACTTATATTATGTTGTCAGCTCCAAGTCTACTTATATATTGTATTGTAAGCCTCACTTGTATTATGTTGTCAGCTCCAAGTCTACTTATATATTGTAAGCCTCACTTGTATTATGTTATCAGCTCCAAGTACACTTATATATTGTATTATAAGCTCCAACTCACTTATATTATGTTGTCAGCTCCAAGTCTACTTATATATATTGTATTGTAAGCCTCACTTATATTATGTTGTCAGCTCCAAGTCTACTTATGTATTGTATTGTAAGCCTCACTTGTATTATGTTGTCAGCTCCAAGTACACTTATATATTGTATTGTAAGCCTCACTTGTATTATGTTGTCAGCTCCAAGTACACTTATATATTGTATTGTAAGCCTTACTTGTATTATGTTGTCAGCTCCAAGTCTACTTATATATTGTATTGTAAGCCTTACTTGTATTATGTTGTCAGCTCCAAGTACACATATATATTGTATTGTAAGCCTCACTTGTATTATGTTGTCAGCGCCAAGTCTACTTATATATTGTATTGTAAGCCTCACTTGTATTATGTTGTCTGCTCTAAGTACACTTATATATTGTATTGTAAGCCTCACTTGTATTATGTTGTCTGCTCTAAGTACACTTATATATTGTATTGTAAGCCTCACTTGTATTATGTTGTCAGCTCCAAATCTACTTATATATTGTATTGTAAGCCTCACTTATATTATGTTGTCAGCTCCAAGTACACTTATATATTGTATTGTAAGCTCCAACTCACTTATATTATGTTATCAGCTCCAAGTCCACTTATATTTAGTGTTGTAAGCTCCAACTCACTTATATTATGTTATCAGCTCCAAGTCTACTTATATATAGTGTTGTAAGCTCCAACTCGCTTATATTATGTTATCAGCTCCAAGTCCACTTATATATTGTATTGTAAGCCTCACTTATATTATGTTGTCAGCTCCAAGTACACTTGTGTTGTGTTGTTAGCTGTAAGTTCATTTATATTGTGTTGTCAGCTACAAGTCCACTTATGTTATTAGCTGTAAGTTGATAAACTATCCCATTTTTAGTGTGGTTGTGATGAAGTTGATAAACTATCCCATCTTTAGTGTGGTTGTGTGCTGAAGTTGATAAACTATCCCATTTTTAGTGTGGTTGTGTGCTGAAGTTGATAAACTATCCCATCTTTAGTGTGGTTGTGTGCTGCAGTTGATAAACTATCCCATCTTTAGTGTGGTTGTGTGCTGAAGTTGATAAACTATCCCATCTTTAGTGTGGTTGTGTGCTGAAGTTGATAAACTATCCCATCTTTAGTGTGGTTGTGTGCTGAAGTTGATAAACTATCCCATCTTTAGTGTGGTTGTGTGCTGAAGTTGATAAACTATCCCATCTTTAGTGTGGTTGTGTGCTGCAGCTTCTAAACTATGTCATTTTTAGTTTTGTCCTGTGCTAAATTTGAATAGACCCTATTGGTTCAACGGTAAGTCTGCAGGCTTACGACGCTAAAAATCAGGTTTCGATGCCTGTGATGGGTAGAGCACAGATGGTCCATTGTGTAATTTTGTGCTTAAAAACAACCAATACATTTGATAAGCTATCCCAACTTTAGCGTGGTCGTGTGCTGAAGTTATTAAACTAATTTAATTGTAAACATTTTAGATATGTTTTCGTAGATCTATACGGTCAATAGCTTATTTTGAATCACATATTTCACCTTATAGTTGATTTAGAAAGAAACCAGTTCTTATTTTATAACTTTTCTTATTAAATTCCAAAATATATAGTTAGCTATATACTTTAAACTTAGGTAAAACAGGAAGGTCTGAATAGTTGGATTGACTATCTGTGTTGATGTTCTTCGTTAAAAGTTTTACCTTATTAAGTTTTTTGCCCGCATAAGTTTCACTTCTTAGAAATGTATATGCCAAACGAAAAACGAAATTTACTCCTAATTTTTATGACTTGTACATTTGAAAATACAACCAAATATCAGGAAAGAACAACTGGACTATTAAAGGCATATATATGTTAAACTTAAGCCTTGATTAGACAGACTTCCACATCAGAGAAGCTTGTGAAGTAAGAGCCTGAGATAGAATTCCGATTGCTGGAAACTGTATGATTTTATGTGCCAAATGTAATATTCTCTCGCCCTCTTCTTTCCCCCTCTGTTTACGCTGGAAGAAGTTGTAATATTCTCTCGCCCTCTTCTTTTCCCCTCTGTTTACGCTGGAAGAAGTTGTATTAACTTCTTGGTATATCTCAAAATGTGAAATATTTTGATGATAGAACACAAGAGTGTGTGTGTGTGTATGCGTTACTCATATCTTACAAAATCTTTCGCTCGAGTCCGAAGCCCTGGAATTAGGATTATTACGCAATTAACTATGAGATGGCGCCACCGGCTTAGTACAATGATAAATTGTATGTGGTATTTTTTTGATCCATGTACGATCACAGCAATAATCTGTTTCCCAAGTAATTTTTTTTATTTCACATAATTCTCATCTTTACATATTCATTTATTAGGCTTTTTAATAACACTTTTCGATTTCAACGCTTCCCGTAAAGTGTAATATTGAGTGTTAGCGTTTGAAAAGAAAAAAGGTTCTTTTTACGCCAAATAACACACACACATTATAGCATGATAAAGACAGTTCGAACCCATAATCCTACTGTTCGACAAGAAAACCGTGTCAAAGCCAAATCATAAAATCACTAACTAAGTCCGTGTATATTCAAACATTTTGTTTTATTGCACATTTGTAGAAACCGGGTTTCGATACCCGTGGTGGGCAGAGCACAGATAGCCCATTGTGTAGCTTTGTGCTTAACTACAAACAAACTCATTTGTAAAATAGCGAAAGTCCGTAATATGTTTATAAGGTTATATTTTTCGCTGTAGCTTTTTTTTTTTTTCAGGTGATGCTGAAAATTCATAACATTCTGTACGAAGTCCGTTTTTTTCTGGTGCCATATAACTCCAGTCAAAAGAGTTAACTCGAAAGGATGAACATATATATATATCTGTATGAAGTCCGTGTGGTTCTCGTTGAAGTTAATTTTTTTATTTCTGTTGGTAAACTAATACCGACATTAAACCTGACAACAATATTAACCACACTAGTGTTTCGACAACATTTCAAACTGAAGGAATATTTATATAACGACCTCTGTATCCAAACTGAACAAGTGACATTCAAACTTGTATAGGAACTTTAGCTTGTATAACTCCAGTCCTAGTCCCCCCACCCCACCCCCCGAGTCCATGCACTATGACAATAGAGAGATTTAGATTCGAATCGCTTCCAGGCTTATCTTTTAGTTATCCACAAACACTGGTTAGAAGTAACCGTCATCAACGAATAATTATAGGCTTCAATGTAACCACTGGCAGTTCTGTAGAAGAATGAATAAGATGCACAGTTTGTAACACACTGACAACACTTGAGTTATTTAAAGAATATTTTACACGTGTTATGTTACTAATTTTCTTTAATCTACGGGTTTTTTATTGTATTAAATGTTACCGCTGTATTTTTAATATGACGTTCTGTTTTGATCGGCTTCATTTTGTACCAACCCCAATCTGCAATATATTAATATATATATATACAGTATATAAACATGTTTATAAACATGTTTTCTTGCTGTTGTGCATTGAAAATATTTACAAATTGTGTTAATGAATTTTGTTTGTGTTATGATTTCTTTTATATATATATATTATATGTTTACGGTTTACAGAAAAGAAACAAGACTCGTAGCCTATTGAATAATTTGACAAAAGATGTAAATTGGGTGTACGTGTGTGTGTGTGTTGTAATATATTGTTCTATTTTATAAATGACAGAAATGGTTTCCGATGTCTCCCGTACTCGCTAAATGATAAAACCATCAAGTCAATTTACCTACGTCTCCAGCTTACATATATTTAAGGTTACTAATATCGAAACTTACTTTGTCCCAAGAATTCGTTGTTGTTGTTGTTGTTGTCCTTTTATTTCTTTCGTTTTAAATATTCCTCGCATTCGGCTCTGAAGGCTAAGTTAACACAGTTACTGAAGTAATGGGACGCGAAGAATTATTCTTCAACAATTTATTAAGTAGATGATCCCTTTGTACAGGTCACTATGGTGATATTTATTGTTCTCTGTGTAGACTTCAATCACATCATTAAATTGTTTTTCAATAGCAACGTGCTTTATTGTCTTTATGAAATTCGCCCTGATTTCACTATATCTTATCTCAACAAAAGCTGTAAGTTAAATATCAAATACTGAGGTAGAAACGTCAAGTAAAGAAGATAGCATAGTGATGTCGAAACGTCATGAAAAGACTGAGTAAAGAAGATAGCATCCTGATGTCGAAACGTCAAGTAAAGACTGAGTAAATAAGATAGCATCCTGATGTCGAAACGTCAAGTAAAGACTGAGTAAAGAAAATAGCATACTGATGTCGAAACGTCAAGAAAAGACTGAGTAAAGAAGATAGCATCCCGATGTCGAAACGTTAAGAAAAGACTGAGTAAAGAAGATAGCATCCTGATGTCGAAACGTCAAGTAAAGACTGAGTAAATAAGATAGCATCCTGATGTCGAAACGTCAAGTAAAGACTGAGTAAAGAAAATAGCATACTGAGATTAATAGGGTAGAATATAAACTCTGAGTGTGAAGTTTACATAATGGAAGGTTCTCAAGAACTAAAACTTGTAAGACACGACAAAAATACAACAACATGGCTTCCGATAAGAGCGGAAATGACAAGTGATGAACCGGCGTCATTTCCGCTCCCTAGCTCAAAAGTTAGAAAACTCCGAAAATCATGTTTAACAGTTGCTGATAAATCGGAAAGATTTAGAAACAATAAGAGGTTTTTTGTTGTTGTTCTCAGCTTTCAAAGAGGCTTAACGATTTTTATGGATAAGTCTCGTGCTTCTATCTGCTTAAAGTGTTTTTTTTATATACCTTTTTTTTTCTTTGTAAAACAAAATGTATTTTTCGAAAATACATTCTATCCTATGCTTCGCTCAGATGTATAACAATCGTGTATAGTGTTTGTGTCGTGATAAATTTACCAAACATTAAAGTCGCCAATTTTTTTCCCTATATCTTTAAAGCAGCAAGGAACGGGTAAAGGAGAAAAAAAAAAAACATTTCAGAAATATCTATATTAATAATTCGTGTACACGAGTTACAACCCTAAAAATGTAAATACAATTGCGTTCTTCCTCGGCCAAACATACTCGACTAGACCCTTGTGAATTAATAACTCCTTACTCACTTTCTTTTCCTATTTCCAGCCCCTGGTGGCTAAGGGGCCGTTTTACACACCCAAGATGGGCAGAACACGGATAGCTCATTGTTTAGCTTTATTCTTAAGATCAAATATTACTTACTGTCAATCTGTTTGACTAATCCTCTAAGTTTTATAATCATATTATTCACCTTCCTGGCCGTTTTTGTATTAATCAGTTTCACAGAAAGGTATATATATATATATATTCAAGATTTCGTTCGTTTGTTTCTGTTCTACGAGACTGTAAACTCTCATTCGAACGAACGATATTTAATATATCACAACAGTTGATAAAACAGTATATTACCAAATACTTGTGTGGAGACGTGACTCGTTAAAACAGTACATTATTAT
>NW_013675607.1:0-18887 GCF_000517525.1 Limulus polyphemus
TAGCCTTTTCTAATTTAGCAGCGATAGACTAGAGGGAAAGCAGCTAGTCAACAACACACACTGCCAAATTTGCTAAAAACTGGAGTTTCCAGTTTGATCACGTGTGAGGGCTCTACTTTTTCATTGGCTATCTTTAATTTATATTAATTTTCCTAGATTTTTGAATAATAACGGTTTCTGGGTTTTATTTATTACTTTAAATAATCAAACAATTTAGTGCGCGAGTTTGTTTGTTTTTTTTCCACTAGATTTGATCGACTTCTGAGGACAACCGGATATATACATCAACGATCTGATGAAACTTATAACGTTTCAAATTTCCTGTAATTATATTTTGGGATGTACTGATGTATTTGTGAGTATAACGTTTTTTTTGTGTCCTGGTTTTTACCCTTGTCTCTGTTCTCTTGTGTTTTACGTGCGTGTACCAAATTCTGTAGAACTCCAACCTTATCTCAAATTTAACCTCTAATCTTCCAAAGACCTTCTATAGAGATTATAGCATCGACCTCAATATTTAACCTCTAATCTTCCAAACACCTTCCACAGAGATTATAGCATCGACCTCAATATTTAACCTATAATTTTCGATACATAATATCCCGAGGGGCTTTAGTGCTTTTAAGTTTCTTAGTCTCTCATTTTCCACATTTACCCTTGTAACGATTTAGTGTCTACATCAATACTCAGTCTCAGTTTCTATGAACACCTTCATGGGGCTTATAATACCTATCTTGATGCTTAACTTTTAATCCCTATGAAAATATTTATTATAACCACTGTGCAATGGGTGAAAATATTTATTATAATGCCACTGTGCAATGGATGAAAATATTTATTATAATGCTACTGTGCAATGGACATCCATTGCACAGTGTCATCATAATAAATATTTTCATCCATTGTACAGTGGCATTATAATAAATATTTTCATCAAATGTACAGTGTCATTATAATAAATATTTTCATCCACTGCACAGCGTCATTATAATAAATATTTTCATCTACTGCACAGTGCCATTATAATAAATATTTTCATCCATTGCACAGTGCTATTATAATAAATATTTTCATCCATTGCACATTGACATTATTATCATTTTCATAACGTAAAGTGAGTTTCGTAATTTTGAATACAGTTTACATTACGTGTAAGTCAGTACTTCAACATAATGTATTTTTATTTTGTTCTCGGTATCCTATAAACATACATTTCTTTATTAAGTCATATGCTCTTGAAATAAACCCGTGCTCTGGCTCAAACAACAACTTTAAGGCCTGTCTTATTCCTCTTACCAGTTTGTTTCTTACAAAAGTCAATCATAAAACTTTTAATATTCTTCTTATCGTTATTCATGAAAATCATATTTGTATATATGAATATTCGTGAAGCAGACGTTAATCGCATTCTTTATTATTCACGGTTCGCTTCTAATTTGTAAGTTATTAAACCACGTGTTTTTCGCTTTAAACCTTAGTCGTATTATCAAGTGAAATATATATATACAAAAATAAAAGTCGTTCATATCTTGTTACGTCTAACCACTTGGAAAATACGATCCGGTTTGTCCAAAAGAAGTAGCCTTAATCTTCCTTCGATCCAAACGAAATTACTTGATGATAGAGTTTGTGCTTGAATTCAACAGCTTACAGATATATTTATTTAATAACTTTTTTATTTAATACATATAATCGAGACTTCCGTTGTGAGTTCTCGTAGTATTTGCTTTTTTACGTTACAAATGTTTAAGTTTCAGTCTCAATTGAAGCCCAGTTTTTCTATATGTAACCCCCCCCCCAGTGGCTCAGTGGTAAGTCGCAAGGGTTTACGACGCTAAAAATCAGGTTTCGATACTCATGATGGGCAGAGCAGAGATAGCCTATTTGTGCTTAACAACAACACAAAAACCCAAAGATTAAGGAACTTTTATCAAAACAAGCAAAAATGTATCTTAGCGTCAAAGAAATTTCAACGGACAAACATTTTATTTGTAATTAATAAAGACACAACTATAAAACTAACTAGAAGAAAATACAAAGAACGTGAATTGTATAAGAAAAGAACGAATAAATTTAACACTTTATTTATCTTCTAACACATCACGTTGCTGTGTTGTAATTACAGTTATAGTTACCTTTCTACAGACGTCGTCGATCTTGGACTGGTCATGACGACCTGAAAGTTTATAGTTGCCTTTCTACAGACGTCGTCGATCTTGAACTGGTCGTGACGACCTGAAAGTTTATAGTTAACTTTCTACAGACGTCGTCGATCTTGAACTGGTCGTGACGACCTGAAAGTTAATAGATACCTTTCTACAGACGTCATCGATCTTGAACTGGTCGTGACGACCTGAAAGTTTATAGTTACCTTTCTAGAAACGTCGTCGATCTTGGACTGGTCGTGACGACATGAAAGTTTATAGTTATTTTTTTATAGAAGTCGTCGATGTTTAATCTGAAAGTTTATAGTGTTTTTAAAGACGTCGTGCAAGCGTGCAACACAATTAACCTTTTAAAATCCATGAAATGATTTAAATTGATAGATCAACTTAAACTTCGCCATCACTGGGGACGGGTACTTTTGCTGGTCTAAAATATTTGTAAAAATCCCAATAATAGTTGGCTCTATTATTTCAATAATGTGCTAAATACAAATAAGTGAAAATGCTAGAGGTCATCAAGTTTATTTGGTTTTTGTTTCCTCATTATGGCTGGATATCGTCATTAAATGGAGAATTTTGTTGGCTTGGAAAAGAATTTATAGAGATAATACTTATAACAACGTTATAAGATCCTTACTGTATTTAAAGTCTGGGCAGGAAAAAGTTTTAATATAAATACATGAAAGCAAATTTTCGAAAATACACAGGAAATTGATCTGTCTACAAAATACGTAAACCAAAGTACAGGTCCTCACCTAGCACAGGAAACTACAAAATACGTAAACCAAAGTACAGGTCCTCACCTAGCACAGGAAACTACAAAATACGTAAACCAAAGTACAGGTCCTCACCTAGCACAGGAAACTGCAAAATACGTAAACCAAATTACAGGCCTCACCTAGTACAGGAAATTATAAAATACGCAAACTAAAGTAGAAGTCCTAGCCTAGCACAGAACTTGGGCTCACTGTTGAGTTTATGCTTTGGTACACTCTGTAGTTCCGGCTCCGGCTGCTCTTACAGTTCACAATAGGTAATTCTAAGAACTTGTGTGCGAGCATTAAGTCTTCTTTGTTATAACTATACTACACCTGTCATATCTAATTCCGACGAGGCCTTTCGCGTAACACCATATCTCCTCAGTCGGCTGGAACACGACAAACTTAGTAGCTGTCTAGGAACTATTTATATCACGAACAACAACTGTTCTAGTGTGAATTAAATCAAGTAAGCGTACTGTAATTATTACGACTTTTATTTGAGCCATTTACAAGTGAGGTTTTGAGGTTTACTATTAGTTGTTGTTTTGTTTACTTGATATTATTATTTTCCAGAACAATATTGTTCTGTTTGAAAAACGAAAGAGATGTGTAGATAATGTTTGTTAATATTTTCTTCTCCTCAGTCTCAGCAGGCAGAAGAAACGTGACTAAGAGATGGGTGAGCGTGATTATCAAGTCGTTACACCCACTAAATCACTAATCAGAGCTGAGAAGTAAAAAAATTAAACACTCAGTACTAACTTTAATCTAAAATACAGACACCCAGTTTCGTTGAATATCAGCAATCAGTACCAGCTTTATACAGAAATATCGGCACTCAATACCGGTGAATATCTTCACCAAGTACCAGCTTTATACAGAAATGTCGGTACTCAATACCGGTGAATATCTTCACCAAGTACCAGCTTTATACAGAAATATCGGCACTCAATACCGGTGAATATCTTCACCAACTACCAGCTTTATACAGAAATATCGGCACTCAATACCGGTAAATATCTTCACTAAGTACCAGCTTTATACAGAAATATCGGCACTCAATACTGGTGAAGATATTCACTAAGTACCAGCTTTTTACAGAAATATCGGCACTCAATACCGGTGAATATCTTCACTAAGTATCAGCTTTATACTGAGATACGGGCATTTAATACTGGATAATATAGGCACTCAGTACCAGCTTCATACAGAAATACTGGTTCTCGGTATCATTTTATAGGTGAAAAAAAAAACTAACAAAATATATCAACCCATTAAGAACAACAGTATTCAAAATGGTAAGCCAATAACATTCGTTACCTACCTTAGATTTAAATCCAGCATTTATATTTAAATGAACCACGCCATTAACAAACTATTGGCCCCCCAGTGGCACAGCGGTATGTCTGCGGACTTACAACGCTAGAATCCGGGTTTCGATACCCGTGGTGGGCAGAGCACAGATAGCCCATTGTGTAGTTTTGTGCTTAATTAAAAAAACAAACAAACTATTGAAACAGGTTGTAGCCGTTTTATACACTGTTTGAGATAAATGGTGTTACATGTAACCATCTTTGGTGATTTTTTTTAGTGGCTTTGATTTAAAGTTTTATTTTTGTTTTCACCGTTACAACAGGATGTATGAAATGAAGTTAATTATGTAATAATGACACCTTATTTCAGTGATAAATAACTTAAACAAAAATGCAGATCCACTAAAAGCACTCAGTGACGGAAAGCGTAATTTAATTAGTACAGACTTAGGAACTTTGACTATGTTATACATTCAGGGTGAATATATTTATCTTAGGTAGACTCTTAATTGCCGTGTTTTCTGTAATTTATAATTGCTTCATCCCTTACAAACATTAGTACTATATATTAGTGGCTCGATGGTAGTCGACTCGAAAATTTGAATTTAATACGAGCTATCCTCGCCAGGGTATTTATAGGCGCTTCGGAGGTACTTTGTTGCCTGGGGATCATTAGAATAGGACGTACCTTACGACATACATCTTCTGTGATGATTTACTTGTCGTGTGTAAGCACAGTAAGAACTGTAAGTTACTACACACTGTAAGGAATTATGGGTTTTAGGCAAGCCTCTCTAGCACAACACTATTTATTCTAGGTGAATAAGTTCTTTTTGTCAGTGCTATTTACGAATAATTGCATTTTCTTTGACTCCAATAAATGTGAATACTATAAGCTGAAGCACAGAAATTTTAGAATAGGCTATATATTTATTACCATATATATATTAAAAAATAATAATAATCCCTGTAGACTCCCACTGGAGCATATGGTCTCAACAACACCTCGCCGACGGAAGTTGTTGTTGTTGCAGTAATTTTTTAGTAGGTTGGTTTTTACGGGGTGGAGTTGCTAGCCCTGTGCCCAACCCTCCTCCTTTCTCATCCTGGACTTGGGACCAGGCTAGGGAATGAACCCGGTACCTTTGGATTAGAAATCCAACGCGTTATCCACTGCGCTATAGGGACACACCATATATATACATTACCATGTCAGAAATCTTCCTCGGTGGCTCAGCGGTAAGCTCGAGGGTTTATAACGCTAACGTTTAGGGTCCGATCCCAGCGATGCACATAGCACAGATAGCGTATTGTGGTGTTTAAAGCTCAACAATAAACGAACCGAATGAAACTTGACGATTCTTCGAGTGCTTCTGGTGAACTTCTAATAAAGTTTCTTTTCAAATATAATCATATTTAGAATGTAGGTTTATTTTTCATAATCACCCCGTACGTTAGTTTATAAATAAAAACCTCAAGAGTTGTGTTAATGCTCGTAAGCTTACTCGTTTTAACACATGTGTACACTCTTGAAATAAACGTAACAGAAACACTACATGTGCTTTTCAACAAATTAACAATTATTTCCTCAAAATGGAAAGTGAAATTCAGACTGAGCAAAAAAAAAAAAAACCCACACACACACAAACAAACAAACAAAAAAACACAAACACCTTATCAGGTACTGAACAAATTATTATAGAGTTTAATTTTTATTTCAAAAACTGCGAAATCTGATAAATTCGATCGATTACTAAAACTATTTCAGACCAATGTATGAAAATACTCATCACTGGTAAAGAAATTTAACAACGATCACAGTAATTCATTTTAATATCAAAGATATAGCAGTAATTATCGTACTAATGATATTAGCCTAACTCAGAATGAGGGTAAAATATCTTAAATTACACGTGAGAAAGATGAGGTTTTATTTCAAAACTTTCTGAACAAAAGAAGGAAAAACGTTTGCTTGTTCGTAGTTCAGCACAAATCTACACAATTTGTTGCGCCCATCACGGGTATCGAAACTCGGTTTTTAGCAATGTAAGTCCGCAGACTTATGGCTGAACTAAAGAAGGGGGATAAAAAGAATAGAATCTTTCTGCATTATCGTGTTCGGACCTCCTATCTGTACTCAGAGTGTCTAATGTATATATGTCCACAGTTTTCATGGTCATTAGATTACAAGTCAATCAGTTCTTTCGAAAATGTATTACAACTGGACATAAATGTATTATTACTGGACATAAATGTAGACGTATTTTTACAAACTAAGAAATGTAAGAACAGTTTTATTATAGACTGTGATGAACAGCACAGCATTTAATAAAGCCCCTTTATTCAAATGTTTACGAAGTTTTCAATAGATATTGTTTAAGTTTCGTTACTTTAATGTTTCTTAACGATATTTTAAAATATTGACAACTTCAATCAAGTCAACTTCGTTTGACACTAAGAAATGTTCTTTCTAGTATTCTGTAATACCCAGAGATGTTCTTCTTAGTGTCCTTTAATATCAAAAGATGTTCTTCTTAGTGTCCTGTAATATCCAGAGATGTTCTTCTTAGTGTCATGTAAATATCCAGAGATGTTCTTCTTAGTGTTCTGTAATACCCAAAGACGTTCTTCCCAGTGTTCTGTAATGCCCAGAAATGTTCTTCTTAGTGTCATGTAATACCCATAGATGTTCTTCTTAGTGTCATGTAAAACCCATAGATGTTCTTCCTAGTGTCCAGTAATATCCAGAGATGGTCTTCCTAGTGTCCTATAATACTCAGAGATGTTCTTCTTAGTGTCCTGTAATACCATAGATGTTCTTCTTAGTGTCTTATAATACCCAGAGATGTTCTTCCTAGTGTCCTGTAATACCCAAAGCTGTTCTTTTTAGTGTCCAGTAATATCCAGAGATGGTCTTCCTAGTGTCCAGTAATATCCAGAGATGGTCTTCCTAGTGTCCTATAATACTCAGAGATGTTCTTCTTAGTGTCCTGTAATACCATAGATGTTCTTCTTAGTGTCTTATAATACCCAGAGATGTTCTTCCTAGTGTCCTGTAATACCCAAAGCTGTTCTTTTTAGTGTCCAGTAATATCCAGAGATGGTCTTCCTAGTGTCCTATAATATCCATAGAGGTTCTTCTTAGTGTCCTGTAATACCATAGATGTTCTTCTTAGTGTCCTGTAATACCATGGATGTTCTTCTTAGTGTCCTGTAATACTCAGAGATGTTTTCCTAGTGTCATCTAATGCCCAGAGATGTTCTTCTTAGTGTCCTGTAATACCCAGATATGTTCTTCTTAGTGTTCTGTAATACGCAGAAATGTCCTTCTTAGTGTCATGTAATACTCAAAGATGTTCTTCTTAGTGTCCTGTAATACCCAAAGCTGTTCTTCCTAGTGTGCAGTAATATCCAGAGATGTTCTTCTTAGTGTCTTGTAATACCCAGAGATGTTCTTCTTAGTGTCCTGTAATACCATAGATGTTCTTCTTAGTGTCCTGTAATACTCAGAGATGTTCTTCTTAGTGTTCTGTAATACCCATAGATGTTTTCCTAGTGTCATCTAATGCCCAGAGATGTTCTTCTTAGTGTCCTGTAATACCCAGATATGTTCTTCTTAGTGTTCTGTAATACCCATAGATGTCCTTCTTAGTGTCTTGTAATACTAATAGATGTCCTTCTTAGTGTCTTGTAATATTAATAGATGTTCTTCTTAGTGTCCTGTAATACCCATAGATATTCTCCTTAATGTCTTGTAATATCCAGAGATATTCTTCTTAGTGTCCTGTAATACTCACAGATGTTCTTCTTAGTATCCTGTAATGCCCATAGATGTTCTTCTTAGTGTCCTATAATATCCATAGAGGTTCTTCTTAGTGTCCTATAATACCCATAGATGTTCTTCTTAGTGTCCTGTAATACCATAGATGTTCTTCTTAGTGTCCTGTAATACCCATAGATGTTCTTCTCAGTGTCCTATAATATCCATAGAGGTTCTTCTTAGTGTCCTATAATATCCGTAGAGGTTCTTCTTAGTGTCCTATAATATCCGTAGAGGTTCTTCTTAGTGTCCTGTAATACCTAGAGATGTTTTCCTTGGGTGGAGTAATACTTAGAGATGTTCTTCTTAGTGTCCTGTAATACCCAAAGATGTTCTTCTTAGTGTTCTGTAATACACATAGATGTTCTTCTTAATGTCCTGTAATACCCAGAGATATTATTCTTAGTGTCCAGTAATACTCAGAGATGTTCTTCTTAGTGTCCTGTAATACCCAAAGCTGTTCTTCTTAATGTCCTATAATATCCATAGAGTTTCTTCTTAGTGTCCTGTAATGCCTAGAGATGTTCTTCTTAGTGTCCTGTAATACCCAAAGCTGTTCTTCTTAATGTCCTATAATACCCATAGATGTTCTTCTTAGTGTCCTGTAATATTCAGAGATGTTTTTCCTAGTGTCATGTAATGCCCAGAGATGTTCTTCTTAGTGTCATGTAATACCCAGAGACGTTTTTCCTAGTGTCATGTAATACCCAGGGATGTTCTTCTTAGTGTCCTGTAATACCCAGAGATATTCTTCTTAGTGTTCTGTAATACCCAGAGATATTCTTCTTAGTGTCCTGCAATACCCAGAGATGTTTTCCTTAGGTCGAGTAATACTTAGAGATGTTCTTCTTAGTGTCCTGTAATACCTAAAGATGTTCTTCTTAGTGTCCTGTAATACCCATAGATGTTTTTCTTAGTGCTCTGTAATACTCAGAGATGGTTTTCCTAGTGTTCTATAATACTCAGAGATGTTTTTCCTAGTGTCCCATAACACTCAGAGATGTTTTTTCTATTGTCCTGTAATACTCAGAGATGTTTTTCCTAGTGTTCTATAACACTCAGAGATGTTTTTCCTAGTTTTCTGTAATACCCAGAGATACCTATATCCGCATTCAGTAAAATCACAGGTGCAGCTATTTGAATACCAGAGGTTCTCTAGAGGTGTTGTCCATCTGGACAGTTCTAGAAAGGACCTGAACTTTAATTTCTGTTCTTTTCGTAAGGGGCATGCGCGGCCCAGTTACCGTAAAAGGTAAATAAATATATAAAATAAAAAATAACTTTGGGGCATAGGGTGCGTTATACGAATAAATGTCAAATCGCACTACTCGATTACAGTAACCCACGAACTGGACGGTGTTCGTGTTGGCATTCTCTCTTAGTCTATCACTTCAACATTGTACCCACGAACTGGATGGTGTTTGTGTTGGTTAGCTGCATTCTCTCTTAGTCTATCACTTCAACATTGTACCCACGAACTGGATGGTGTTCGTGCTGGTTAGCTGCATTCTCTCTTAGTCTATCACTTCAACATTGTTTGTTTGTTATGAATTTCGCCCAAAGCCAAACGAGGACTATCGTTTTTTTTCGTCCTCATCTGATTCAGATGTTAGCTTTGCTTATGTTTCTTTAATGTTTAGTTTCATTAAAGAATTATTTGTTTTCTCTACCTACCGAGAGTACAGAAACCTGATTTTTATAGTTATGAGACCTCAGACTTATCCCTGAGCCATCAGAATATAGACTCCGGGGTTCAATTTCCCACAGTTGACACAGCTTTGCTCTAAAACAAGCAAACAGACAAACCAGAATAGAAATTGTTATGTTATTTCATGAAATATTTCTGTTTCTTCAAAGTTCAGTAAGAGGGGTTGAAGTTTCAAGACATATTAATTGTTCAGCAAACCTCCTACACAGCTTATTACGAGATTAACAGGTTTTGTTTGCTAAAACTTCATCAACGATTCACCCTGAGTTCTAGCTAACCTCAATAAGGCGTTTCACAGATAACGCAGTCACAACTGGTGTTTTATTAATACACAGTATATGTGGTTTTGGTTGCCTTGCTGAATTCAATTATATTCTAGAGAACTCAACAACCTAGAAACTAATTTGTATGTCCTTCGAGAGCTTTGAAATCTGAAAACTAACCACTGATTAAAGTTGTAGGTTATCACAGCTTTTCTGTTCCAACTAAGTAACTTAATATTGAAATAATAAACATAGAAACAGGGCTATAACAACCAAGGTTTCTTCACTTATTCGGATAAACATTGAAGTCGGTTGAGAAGTCTCCTTCGTTGACGTTATAGTATTTCAGTTACCAAGCGAGGCTAGCTAACGATATAGTGTTTGATGTTATACAAATAATCACAGCCAGGGTAGTTCAATAATGTTCCTAAAGACACTCGTTTCTACTAGGTTCGTTAAGATGGGGGAGTAGACCCCTTTTGATTTTTTAATATTACATAATTGTACACAAAGAGTCTGATACACGAGAGTAGCTTAGGTTTGTTTGTTTCTTAATTTCGCGTAAAGCTATTCGAGGGCTATCCACGCTCGCTGTCTCTAATTTAGAAGTGATAGACTAGAGGAAAGGCAACTAGACAACACTACCCACCGCCAACTCTTGGGTTATTCTATTCTAATCGAATAGCGGGATTGACTGTTACATTATAACGCTCTCACGACTGAAAGAGCAAGCATGTTCGGTGATGGGATTCGTACCCTCGAATCGCAGGGTTCGAGTCTAGCGCTCTCACCAACAATCCATACCTGGCCGTAGCAGGGTAAGAGGAAGATTGATACGTACGTAATGCTTCTGACGTAAGAGCCGCCTGATCAAGAAGGCCTAAACTCAAAGATCATTACTAAATAGTATAAATTTTATAGTAAAAATAACAAAAGTGTTATGGTAAAAAAATTGAGATCTATTTGAATAAAACATTATTATTAATCCGGGAAACTTACAATAACAACTAAAACTTATCTAACATGATTATAGATGATGTTACGGGAAACTTACAATAACAACTAAAACTTATCTAACATGATTATAGATGATGTTACGGGAAACTTACAATAACAACTAAAACTTATCTAACATGATTATAGATGATGTTACGGGAAACTTACAATAACAACGAAAACTTATCTTACATAATTAAATATGATGTCACGGGAAACTTACAATAAAAACCAAAACTTATCTAACATGATTATAAATGATGTTATGGGAAACTTACAATAAAAACCATAACTTATCTAACATGATTATAGATGATGTTACGGGAAACTTACAATAACAACTAAAACTTATCTAACATGATTAGAAATGATGTCAGTCACTAATGTTTACAAGATAATGTTTCTGTTTTTTCATCCAAACATATATCCATTGTATTGTGTAACACCCAATGAATTATTATATTAAGAGCTTCTGACGAAAAGTAAGCTAATTACAACAGTTGCATCTAACACATGCATTAATCAACATTTCAAAAGAACAAACCGACAAGTGAACTGTGATGGATTAAGGAGTTCTAGTTAACAATGATGGATTAAAGACTTCTAGTTAACAATGATGGATTAAGGAGTTCTAGTTAACAATGATGGATTAAAGACTTCTAGTTAACAATGATGGATTAAGGAGTTCTAGTTAACAATGATGGATCAAAGAGTTCTAGTGAAAAATGTTGGATTAAAGAATTCTAGTGAACACTGATGGATTAAAGAATTTCAATGAACAGTGGTGGATTAAAGAATTCTAGTGAACAATGATGGATTAAGGAGTTCTAGTTAACAATGATGGATTAAAGACTTCTAGTTAACAATGATGGATTAAAGAGTTCTAGTTAACAATGATGGATTAAGGAGTTCTAGTTAACAATGATGGATCAAAGACTTCTAGTTAACAATGACGGATTAAGGAGTTCTAGTTAACAATGATTGATTAAGGAGTTCTAGTTAACAATGATTGATTAAGGAGTTCTAGTTAACAATGATAGATTAAAGAGTTCTAGTTAACACTGATGGATTAAAGAATTCTAGTGAACAATGATGGATTAAGGAGTTCTAGTTAACAATGATGGATCAAAGAGTTCTAGTGAAAAATGTTGGATTAAATAATTCTAGTGAACACTGATGGATTAAGGAGTTCTAGTTAACAATGATGGATTAAAGACTTCTAGTTAACAATGATGGATTAAGGAGTTCTAGTTAACAATGATGGATTAAGGAGTTCTAGTTAACAATGATTGATTAAGGAGTTCTAGTTAACAATGATAGATTAAAGAGTTCTAGTTAACAATGATGGATTAAGGAGTTCTAGTTAACAATGATGGATCAAAGAGTTCTAGTTAACAATGATTGATTAAGGAGTTCTAGTTAACAATGATTGATAAAAAGTTCTAGTTCTAGCCTCTGACCGCAACGTTATTTTATAGCCTCTTATCGTAACGTTAGTATATAACATCTGACCGCAACGTTATTTTATATATAATTTAGTCAATTCTTGCCTTAGCTGAGAGTTCGTAGATAATGCTGAAAGCTTTTTATAGAGGAAAAAAAAAAAAACGAACCGCGTTTGACACGTCATCATTGAGTTCATTGGTGAAAAGCAGATTTTTGGACATGACGACCACGATTCGCTTTCAACCAATGTTTTCTTCCTCAAGCTAGTTGCAGCAGTATGAATAGTGTATCACACTAAGCTTGTAGATGTATGACAGAAAACCAAAGCCCCTCACACAACTTCGTATTAATTAGTCTGTAAATTTACAGACAATTATGTCAACATCAGGGTTGAGATATTAATCGGGGGCATAAAAGTTATAATGGCATGTTGACTGCTGATCAATCCGTTGCTTAATGTTTATTTGTTTTCCTACTTCTACAGCTGAGACGTCTCTCTTTTTTCTTGTCACGTGATTAAATGAACTGCAAGTTTCAAAATCTTATCGTGTCAGTTTGCACGAGCTTAAAGTTGCTTTACTTAATATACGTAGTTTTTGCTATTAATTCTTAATTTTATTATTTCTCACAGCCAGTTTTTTATTACATGCGCGTGTTTAATCTCTTTCAACTGATTGGGCTGTTTCTCGTTTAAACTCGGTGTTTTCGTTTAAAAACTTAATAACTGATTAATCAATTTACAAAAAAAAAAACAACTCTTTTTTTCTAATGTACAAAACTGAGTTGACGTTTGATCCCCAAAACATAGTCAAGGTTTAGTACAATCCTAAAGAAATTTTTGTTTACGTTACAAGATGGCTTAGATAAGCTTTATCATTTATTATTTTAAATGTTTATATACCGTGTGTTTATTTTCTCATTAATACTGTAATGTTGTCCAGATTTGTTGTGTATGTATTAGAACGCTGTATTCACAAACATTACTCTTAAAAGCTGTACTAATCTGATTCATAACAAAATATGCTTGTACACAATACGCTACAACAAATATTGTTTTGAAGACTGGTGTATACACTTTCAAAGTGATAAACTTAACATTAAAAAACACGGACAGATAAGAACAACACATAAAACTAAATAATCTAGAACACCTATAAAGACAGAAAGATACAAACATATAAGTATATGGATAGGTAGATTAGTAGAAAAAAAACAGAAAGAAGGAACAGCTAAACAGGCAGAGGATAGACAGATAAATAGAGGGATATATATAAAGGTATGACAGATGAATACATACAGGATGATAGACAGATAAAAAGAAAGCGAGCAGGTAGCCAGATAAGGAAATAAAGAGAGGAAATGATAAACTGACTAAGAAACAAACAGATAAACAGGCAGTTTGTTTGTTTGAAGTTAAGCACAAAGCTACACAATGGGCTATCTGTGCTCTGCCCACCACGAGTATCGAAACCCGGTTTCTAGTGTTGTAAGTCCGCAGACATACCGCTGTGCCACTGGGGGGCATAAAAAGACAGAGAGACAGATAGAGAGACAGACAAAGAAATAGGCAGAGGGACAGATAAGCAGACAGGGGGACAGATAGAGAGACAGACAAAGAAAGGGGCAGAGGGACAGATAAGCAGACAGGGGGACAGATAGAGAGACAGACAAAGAAATAGGCAGAGGGACAGATAAGCAGACAGGGGACAGATAGAGAGACAAACGAAGAAATAGGCAGAGGGATAGATAAGCAGACAGGGGGACAAATAGAGAGACAGACGAAGAAATAGGCAGAGGGATAGATAAGCAGACAGGGGGACAAATAGAGAGACAGACGAAGAAATAGGCAGAGGGACAGATAAGCAGACAGGGGGACAAATAGAGAGACAGATAGATAAAGCTTGTTAGAATCTGCATATTTGTCTAAAGTTGTTTCCTAAGTTAAAACCATAGCTGGCTTCTCGTTGACTGACACGGAGCAGGCTTTAGACCTAAACAAACACAGGAAGCACTTCACATATAGAGCAAATATAACTAGAACTCTTCCACAGAACCGGAGGGCCAAGATGACCTAATATGTTCTGTTCAAGGTAATAACGCGGGTTTTTGAAAGTAATGTTTCAGAGGATGTTTGAAAGAGTCAATATTTAGACGAGCTAGAATAATATCTAAATTTGGTGGTATAACCGTACTAGATATACACAGATGGTGCACCTGAAGTAATGTTAAAACATGAACGACTCTTTAACAGAGTCAACTACAGACGAACATGTATGTTGTTATTGAAAAAATTTTATCTATTTTTTTTGTCTTCCTATTCGAAGTTTTATTTGTAGTTCTTTGATTATCATTCTGCGACCTTCAGCACGCTAATCATAATGATGGCTATATTCAGACAAACAACAATGGTTAAGTAAGTGACTTTATCCAGGCTAACAGGGTTATCCAGGGTTACACTTTACGAATATAGGCATCTCTGAGTAAAATAACCTTGATCAGTAGGGAGTTTGAGAACATGGTAATGTCTTGTAACATTAAGAATGTTACACCACACAAAAAAGGTAACTTGAAGAAGTGAAAAATTAAGATTGGTATATCACTTTGTGTGGTTAGAAGATTACCTGAAGAAGTGACCCATCAAAAGCGTTACATAATCTTGTGTGGTTAGAAGTTAACCTGAAGAATTAAAACATTAAAAGCGTTACATAACCTTGTGTGGTTAGAAGTTAACCTGAATAATTAAAACATTAAAAGCGTTACATAAACTTGTATGGTTAGAAGTTAACCTGAAGAATTAAAACATTAAAAGCGTTACATAACCTTGTGTAGTTAGAAGTTAACCTGAAGAATTAAAACATTAATCTGGTAGAAGACAGCTAAACTTTATTGTGCAACTATTAATGGAATACATTGACAAACGCTCACAAGTGGCTCAGCCGTAAGTCTGAGGGCACCTCTAAAATCGGTTTGCAACTATTAATGGAATACATTGACAAACGCTCACAAGTGGCTCAGCCGTAAGTCTGAGGGCACCTCTAAAATCGGTTTGCAACTATTAATGGAATACATTGACAAACGCTCACAAGTGGCTCAGCCGTAAGTCTGAGGGCACCTCTAAAATCGGTTTCGATACTCGTGGTGGGCACAGATAGCCCATTGAGTGACTTTGTGCTTAAAAAACAAACAAACAACAGTACAAAAGAAACAAAAACAAAATGACTAAACGTCCATTTCATGTTTTAGATATAGAAGATGACGACATGTGTTTCCAATATCGGATCATATAATTAGCTGATGACGACATGTGTTTCTATTATAGGCTCATGTAATTAGCTGATGACGACACGTGTTTCCAATATCGGCTCATATAATTAGCTGATGACGAAATGTGTTTCTAATATCGGCTCATATAATTAGCTGATGACGACATGTGTTTCTAATATCGGCTTATATAATTAGCTGATGACGACATGTGTTTCCAATATCGGCTCATATAATTAGCTGATGACGACATGTGTTTCTAATATCGGCTCATATAATTAGCTGATGACGACATTTGTTTCCGATATCGACTTACATCATCAGAGGATGAAAATATTGTTTCCAGTATTGAGAGACCTAATCAGTTGATAACGACATATGTTTCTAGTATCTAATGGAACAGTCAACTGATGACGACACGTGTTTCTAATATCGACTCACAGAGTCAGCTGTGCCAGCACGTGTTTCTAATATCTAATGGAACACTCAACTGATGACGCCACGTGTTTCTAATATATAATGGAACAGACAACTGACGACGACACGTGTTTCTAGTATATAATGGAACAGTCAACTGATGATGACACGTGTTTCTAGTATCTAATGGAACAGTCAACTGATGACGACACGTGTTTCTAGTATCTAATGGAACAGTCAACTGATGACGACACGTGTTTCTAGTATCTAATGGAACAGTCAACTGATGACGACACGTGTTTCTAGTATCGAGTGTCACAATATGAACACCTCGAAACAAATTTAATAGTGAACAGGTCGGAAGAAACCAAGAATTTGATTTTCAGAATTACAATATTTTTGCCCATTAACTAGATTAAAATCTTTATCAAGAATGCAAGTCATCGTTAGTTAATGTTTTTTTAAAGTTCGTAAAGAACGCGTGACTTCAAAATGTACAATTAATGCATTGTTTAATTGATTAGTCTTATTCTAAAAATCACATATGGCCTTTAATCTTTTGATCCCAAATTATTCAACGTCAGAATGTCATTATTTCTAAATAGATCTAAGAAAGGGCGTTTCTCCACCTACCATGGGCGCAAGGGATTCGGGGTAATTTCAAGTTGGGGGGGAGAAAGAAAAAGTCTTGGCTCATATTTTAACCTAACAACAAGCGACTTTTACAACAGAAGACAAATACCTTTCACGTTAGAATTTAATGACTGGGAAACATTATATTTTCCTGGAGGCAGCGAAGGGACTACACTGTCGCGTAACTACGGACTACATTGTCCTTTGGTAGTCTTCGTCGCTAATCCTATTATAGCGTGAACTTACTAGAGATTGTACACACTGCCCGTATATATATAATTAGGCTTAAATGTATATATTTGTATTTAGATATCAAAAGTAGTATTTTCTTTGCATAAACGAGGACGTTCAGGCTTACAATATATATGTTATACAGTAATATGTTTGGGGAAAACACATGCCTGTACATCGGGGTTTGCTCTTAGCTGAACCAGTTTTTTCTTACGTTCACCTCTACGTAACTCTGTCCAGGATATGGTCATTCGATCGGTTAAAAATTCATATCCCAGGAGATACAAATATTGAAAATGTTATTTACAAGAAAATTTTGGAAACAACTTTTCTAATATGAACCCGATAGCCCTTAGATTTAGACCGTGGCTTGAATTATTAATTATTACTAATTAATAATTATTCTGTCTAATTTCGATACGTTCTCCTAGCCGAATGATGTAATTTGGGAAAACAGATGTCTGTCATACGAAAAAAAGAGGAGAAAAAGAAATACGCATAAAACAGTTATATGTATAAGTGTAAAGCGACTATTATGGATACATATTAATTTCTGTATTTATATGTAGTTAAAATGTTTAGATCGTAATTTTCATCTAACGTAGCATGAAAATGATGTTTAGATCGTAATTTTCATATAACGTAGCATGAAAATGATGTTTAGATCGTAATTTTCATATAACGTAGCATGAAAATGATGTTTAGATCGTAATTTTCATATAATGTTGACTGAAAATGATGTTTAGAAACCAATTTTCATATAATGTTGAATGAAAATGATGCAACATTATATGAAAATTGGTTTCTAAAAATGAAAATAATTTTTATAAACCAATTTTCATATAATGTTGAATGAAAATGATTTTTAGAAACCAATTTTCTATTATAGCATGAAAATGATTTTTGGAGTATTGTTTATATTGCTTTATGTAAATACAAAAACGTCATATTTTAAATTTTAAAGAACATGTATAAGCAATAAGCACGTTTAAACATCTTTTTACTTTTATTTGAGTTTCGAATAGGTTTTCTCTGTAATTTTCTAATTTTTTTGGAACAAATTCAACTTTTTGTTGAGTTCTGACAGTTTTGTTAACAAGTACAAAAACATGGGTGACTGGTTAAAACCGCCCCTAGTGGCACAGTGGTACGCCTGCTGACTCAAAATGCTACAAACCGGGTTTCGATACCCGTGATGGGCACAGATAGCCCATTATATAGTTTTGTGCTTAACTTCAAACAAATGGTTTGCCTTTGAAGGTGGAACGAGTATTTACAGTATCAACTTTGCCGAAGATGGATTTTAGTTGTAAAACCTTTCTGAAAAAAACAAAACATATCAAATATTCGATTTTGTGGTTTGAGGAAAATGCGAATTGAATGAAATACCACAATTTAATATATTTTGTCGAATTCCAACACGTTCTACTACTAACAATAATGTAGAATAAATAAATCAGAATTTGAAACAACCACTGTTTGGGTTCTAGAACGATTTGTAGCTGTAAATAACAATAATGTAGCATGAATAAATCAGAATTTGAAACAACTACGGTTTGGGTTCTAGAACGATTTGTAGCTGTAAATAATAATAATGTAGCATGAATAAATCAGAATTTGAAACAACTACGGTTTGGGTTCTAGAACGATTTGTAGCTGTAAATAACAATAATGTAGCATGAATAAATCAGAATTTGAAACAACTACGGTTTGGGTTCTAGAACGATTTGTAGCTGTAAATAATGATAATGTAGCATGAATAAATCAGAATTTGAAACAACTACGGTTTGGGTTCTAGAACGATTTGTAGCTGTAAATAATGATAATGTAGCATGAATAAATCAGAATTTGAAACAACTACGGTTTGGGTTCT
>NW_013675608.1:0-1823 GCF_000517525.1 Limulus polyphemus
TACCTTCATCATATAAATTGTTGTAATTTAATTTGGTTTCTTTGTTTTTTTTTGTAGAAATATTTTACAGATAATACTAGCATGTTTCTTTGTTTTCACCTAAGTCAAAATAAGCGGACTTAATGTATTATTTCCCTGCTTCATTCCTGCCTAATTCACTCATGCTTAATTTATATGACTAATAGCCTAACAAAAGTTTATTAATGCTTGGAGAAGCCTTTTTACTGTTAATTGTTTTATACTGTTTTGGATAAAATCAAACTGTCGTAATCTGTTGTTTATTTTGCGTTTTCTACTTGACTTTAAAACCCATATTTTATGTGTCGTTCTTTTATTGTGTCAATTGTAATAAGATTTAAAATAAATTTGTTATTGTTTCCATGATTAATATATATTTTTGTTTTGTTCCATTCAACAGATATCACTCGACAGAAGGCATTACGTCCTTATCGTGTTCAAATTAATAACAGTTACGAGTCAGTGCTAAATCAACGTGTAGAACCTGACCTAATATTAACCTTTAACCCTTCCAAATAAAAACTTTCAGATTTGTTTTCCACCAGTTCTTCTACAGTTCAGACTACGATGCAAAGCTTGCACCCTAATGTACCTGTCGCGGTTCCTTTCCCATTTTTTCCGTACCCTTTCCTTGCAATGATCGACCATGCCACTCTAGGGGGAGAGTCCCCCTTCGTTTTGACAGAAACTAACCTTAGCCCAGGAAAAAACGGAGAAATAACTAAAAAGTCTGACAAGAAACCAGCAAGAAGGCCCATGTCCTCTTACAATTTGACTCCTGTTTCTAAAAGGAAACCCAAGTTTGACTTTTCCAGGCTGGCTGAATCTGCCACGTCTAAAGACGATGACCTCGACTGTTATGCTTCTAAGCCCATGGGTCTTCAAACAGACGAAACGTCTGCCATCATTACTAGCCATACCTTTCCTCTAGTGATGCCCTACTACACTGATCCAGACCCTGGTCAAAGCAGATGTTCTTCACGACCCAAGAAGGACTTCATCTGTAAATATTGTGAACGAAGGTTCACCAAGTCTTATAACCTGTTGATTCATGAACGAACCCATACTGATGAACGACCATACTCCTGTGATGTCTGTCATAAAGCTTTCAGAAGACAGGACCACCTCAGAGACCACAGGTACGGGAGCCATCTTTTTATAGATTCATTCAAAAAAAGTTGATTAAAGATAATTTATCTATTGAATATCTTTTATGTCTGTGGTAAACATTTAAAAACCATGTTTATCCTATAGTGTTACCATTTCATGTCTGTGGTAAACATTTAAAAACCATGTTTATCCTATAGTGTTACCATTTCATGTCTGTGGTAAACATTTAAAACCATGTTTATTCTATAGTATTACCATTTTATGTCTGTGGTAAACATTTAAAACCATGTTTATCCTATAGTGTTACCATTTCATGTCTGTGGTAAACATTTAAAAACCATGTTTATCTTATAGTGTTACCATTTCATGTCTGTGGTAAACATTTAAAACCATGTTTATCCTATAGTACTACCATTTTATGTCTGTGGTAAACATTTAAAACCATGTTTATCCTATAGTATTACCATTTTATGTCTGTGGTAAACATTTAAAACCCTGTTTATCCTATAGTATTACCATTTCATGTCTGTGGTAAACATTTAAAACCATGTTTATCCTATAGTACTACCATTTTATGTCTGTGGTAAACATTTAAAACCATGTACTAGCAGTCCCACAACTACTTGTACTAGCAGTCCCACATCCACTTGTACTAGCAGTCCCACATCCACTTGTACTAGCAGTCCCACATCTAC
>NW_013675608.1:2773-5046 GCF_000517525.1 Limulus polyphemus
TGTACTAGCAGTCCCACAACTACTTGTACTAGCAGTCCCACAACTACTTGTACTAGCAGTCCCACAACTACTTGTACTAGCAGTCCCACATCTACTTGTACTAGCAGTACAAGCCAGCTCATCTGCACCTATAAATGGGGTCAGAAAATTATTAAGGTCTTCTATCCTATTTTGAGGGGAACAACACAATCATATTATATGTTGATGAATATGTACGTGAAACACAGCTTAATTCAGTTTATCAATTTGACTTTTTTGTTTGTTTGAAGTTAAGCACAAAGCTACACAATGGGCTATATGTGCTCTGCCCACCAGGGCTATCGAAAACCGGATTCTAGCATTGTAAGTCCACAGACATACCGCTGTGCTTCTGAGTCTTGCAACTTTTAATATATCCGCCACTTCCAAAAACTGTATTGATTATAGTCGTGTGCCAATATCCCCTGCGAAAACGTATCGTGTGGGTTATCGACTTGTTTTAATTCTCAAATAACCGGTTCTTATTCACAGCGATCGTACTGATAATATTGAACAATTAAGTTTGTGCTCTTTACAACATTCAGTATGAATAGCATTGACCACCCATTTCTTAAATGTAATACATATAGAGAACTAGGGTAGTAATTAGTAGAATTAAATATGACATTTTAATTTAAATGTATTGTGTGACTCGTACGCTATTAGGGATTCTATTAGCGACCAAAGTCATTGACCACAAGGTGGTTATGAGGGACTCTGTAACCATCAAAGTCATGGACCCACAAGGTGGTTGTTAGGGACTCTATTAGGGACCAAAGTCATGGACCCACAAGGTGGTTATGAGGGACTCTGTAACCACCCAAGTCATGGACCCACAAGGTGGTTGTTAGGGACTCTATTAGGGACCAAAGTCATGGACCCACAAGGTGGTTATGAGGGACTCTGTAACCACCAAAGTCATGGACCCACAAGGTGGTTATAAGGGACTCTGTAACCACCAAAGTCATGGACCCACAAGGTGATTATGAGGGATTCTGTAACCACGAAAGTCTTGGACCCACAATGTGATTATTAGGGATTCTGTAACCACCCAAGTCATGGACCCACAAGGTGGTTGTTAGGGATTCTGTAACTACCAAAGTCATGGACCCACAAAGTGGTTATTAGGAACTCTGTAACCACCCAAGTCATGGACCCACAAGGTGGTTATTAGGGACTCTGTAACCACCAAAGTCATGGACCTACAAGGTGGTTATTAGGGACTCTGTAACCACCCAAGTCATGGATCGACAAGGTGGTTATTAAGGACTTTGTAACCACCAAAGTCATGGACCCACAAGGTGGTTATTAGGATTCTGTAACCACCCAAGTCATGGACCCACAAGGTGGTTATTAGGGACTCTGTAACTACCAAAGTCATGGATCGACAAGGTGGTTATTAAGGACTCTGTAACCACCCAAGTCATGGACCCACAAGGTGGTTGTTAGGGACTCTGTAACCACCCAAGTCATGGACCCACAAGGTGGTTATTAGGGACTCTGTAAAGAGTTTGAAAAGCCGATTGAGAGCCAAATCAGTAAATTTAGGGTTAAGATTGTGAACTAATTACGAAATGAAGCTAATGAAGTGATTACTTGTCCAATTCCAGGTACATTCACTCCAAAGAGAAACCGTTCAAGTGCACAGAGTGTGGGAAAGGTTTCTGTCAGGCTCGGACGTTAGCGGTTCACAGAGTCCTCCATCTAGATAATTCTCCTCACGAGTGCCCCACCTGTGGGCGCACCTTCAACCAGAGAAGCAACCTAAAAACTCACCTCTTGACCCATACCGACTTCAGGCCCTACCACTGTGGCTCCTGCAGCAAGGTATTCCGTCGAAACTGCGACCTTCGCCGTCATATTCTCACTCATAGCGTCGAACATCCAGAAGAATGGAGGAACTCTCGCTCACTCTCGTCACAAAGCGCCATTTGCCGCGGTGTCGAGACCGCCAACTTGAGGAGAAATATACTTTCCTCCGAGATAAAATCCCAGGACCATCCTTCAGAGGTCCTAGACGTTGAAAACTGAACATTCCAGACATTGACAAATATTCATACTGTGTATAAGGATTATTTTACTGAGAAAATGTAAGTATTGTAAAACAAAGTTATAAAGTTAACTTATTTTATATACGAAGTTAAAATGCTATATATATATATATATATATATTATAAAATGTGCATTTTTGTATGTTATTCAGAAAAAGGGTTATATTAATTGAAGCTGTATCTGAAAAATTATAATAAAACTGG
>NW_013675608.1:6032-11536 GCF_000517525.1 Limulus polyphemus
AACAGAAACGTGTTCATGTTTACTGGAAACTCGGAGGAGTTTGTGTAACAGAAACGTGTTCATGTTTACTGGAAACTCGGAGGAGTTTGAAGTGTGACAGATACGTGTTCATGTTTACTGGAAATAAATACTGCATATATACAACTTAATGTATTGAATTTAAAGAATCAAGCTTTGATACATAAGCTGTATCTATACATGTCACGAAAAAATGGTCAGGCCATGGCCTGAGAGACCTTACCGCTCTGAGCATTATCTCGAAAATCGTTTTCTTATCTGAAAACTTAATTATAGGGAAGTGTAAAAGGTAAATGTTTTTGTCCAAAATCGTCTAGAAAGGTCAAAGTTCATACTTGTCCTAAATATCATTACAAGAGTTGAATGTTTCGGTTCGAAGGTTAAGTTTTTAACACTAAATATTGTCAGCTGTACTATAGTGCCACTTCTCAACCCTGTCCAATGGCACACGAATCGGGAGAGCAGCAGAGGTCACCCTCATTTAGAGGATATGAGAACCATGTGGTGACAGGACGTGGAGAGTAGCAGAGGTCACCCTCATTTAGAGGATATGAGAACCATGTGGTGACAGGACGTGGAGAGTAGCAGAGGTCACCCTCATTTAGAGGATATGAGAACCATGTGGTGACAGGACGAGGAGAGTAGCAGAGGTCACCCTCATTTAGAGGATATGAGAACCATGTGGTGGCAGGACGTGGAGAGCAGCAGAGGTCACCCTCATTTAGAAGATATGAGAACCATGTGGTGACAGGACGAGGAGAGTAGCAGAGGTCACCCTCATTTAGAAGATATGAGAACCATGTGGTGGCAGGACGTGGAGAGTAGCAGAGGTCACCCTCATTTAGAGGATATGAGAACCCTGTGGTGGTATAATTAACAACTAGCAAACTGTGGTTTCAAGCCAGTTACCTAGGATGACAGATCATCATAAGAATGTGTTCTGAGAATTCATGGTTGAGCATTCTTTGCTTATCGAATGTGACCTAGGCCAGGATGGGGGTGGGGGGAGAACAGGTGGTCAAGAGGAAATGCTGCCTCTTAAACAAAGGAAGCGAGTTTTCATTCTAAAGTCAAGTGTGCTTTGTAGTCCAGTTATCCATTAGACAATCAAGGAAGAATTGTTTTTGAGATCAACGTGTTTAGTCCAAACGATGTCCATTAAGTCCATCTAGACATTGTAATCCACAAAATAACAATGGAATCTCGGTCGACTTTCCTCATTCACAAAGTTCACTGGGCCGAGTTACCAGTTAGTAATCCTGTCTGTCGGGAAATCAGTTTAATACCACAAGATTTTGTAAGTCCAGGATACAAGGTTTGAACCCTACAGTGTACACAGAGCGATCAGTTCATTCTTGAGCTTTGCTTTAAAAGAAAACAAACACGTCCACGCACAGATATTAGAGGTACATTATATGCGTGTAAAGGTATGTTTGAACAAAAGTGACGAAATAATTCCACAGACAAAATTTAGTTAAATCACGTTAACATTATATGTATTTTTGAAGTCTGCCTAAATTAGTTTTTTTTCTCTCGATGATTCCAGCTCAAGGTTTAAATATGAGAGTTAACCCGATGTTACTTTCAGCTGCGCCCAGCGTTTTTTTTTCTCCGTGTGTGTTCTATGACACGAGCATATTTTTTGGTTGCCATCGTTACAACTTGTAATGATAACCGTAACACGTGCGCTGAAGAACTATGCACACTTTATGGGGGATTTTTTTTTTCCGTGTGGGCAGAAACGATGCATGAACAAATCTCCCCCTCGGTCTGCCTTTGAAACATGAGCTAAAATGGAGTTATAGTGTTGTTCACGTTGAGAAACCAATTCACAGCCCCTTCTCCTCTTTAAATAATCTTACCCTTTCAAGAATCTCGTAATCTTTCCAATGTTTTACCTCTAAACATTCACGTGAACTAACTTATAATGAGATAATATGGAAGAACAAAAAAAAACCTCTTCCATAACCACAATGTTGTGTAGTTCACACGAAATAAAAAATAAATTTGTCCATGTGTACACCTGTTTCTTAAGAGACTCCAAGGATCTCCCAGTCCGACTGTCAAGACTGCAGACTAATTAACAGCAAATCTGGTTCGTATTGATTTCAAGGTAAAAAACAACGCAACTTAATTAAAGTCCTCGACTAATACGTAAAAATGAATTAAAACAATCACTGTTTCTTCTTCTCTTCGCTGGTGGTTTCACTTCGGTTTCATATCAGCCTTCCCGTACGTTTATAGACATGTTAATATATACAACAAGAGCTATGTATTTTGAATGTAAAGATACAAAAAGTAATCCTTTTTTCTCGGCCATTTCACTATTATAAGAATCCTGCTGTAACATTCCATTAGCAGCCCGTTAATCAGCGGAAGACAGTATATTTTATACGGTCATGCGTAGAATGACATTTCTCCTCTAGCTGGGTGAAAGGAACGAAGAATGACGCGTTTATTACAGTTCGTTGTTTGCGTCACCGAATGACGTCACACTCCTAAACTATACCATGTTTTATTTCTAGATAGAAACCTAATTTTAACTTAATGAATACTCTAAAAACAAAAACAAAAACTATTTCATACTTTTTTAAGGGTGTTTATGTACTGATACAGGAGATTCATATAGACAATTGTGAATTAACACCCTTCGTCCAAAAAGGTTATTTTACACCCACAATATAATTATGAAATATTAAATGTTAATACTTTAAAGAAGCCGTATATCATATAGTCTTCTAAAAAATATGTTCGTAAAATGCTACAATTATCTTAAGGTAAGTGATTTTACTAATAGTTTTTTACTGTTTTTGCATGCTACTTACATGATTTTCAGTGCCTAGCATGAGCGTGAACGTTTACTTGTTTCAAATGAGCACCTTTAAGGATGTGAATTCGCACCACGTCAACAACAAGGAATCGCACACTTTGTTCTTAGAGTAAGTGTTGTTAGGGTTGTCTTATCCCTTTGTTAAGCCAGTAAAATAACTGTTACTAGTGAGGCCTAACGTAACTTGGTTGTTAGTGTTGTCAGGGTTGTCTTATCCCTTTGTTAAGCCAGTAAAATAACTGTTTCTAGTGAGGCCTAACGTAACTTGGTTGTTAGTGTTGTCAGGGTTGTCTTATCCCTTTGTTAAGCCAGTAAAATAACTGTTTCTAGTGAGGCCTAACGTAACTTGGTTGTTAGTGTTGTCAGGGTTGTCTTATCCCTTTGTTAAGCCAGTAAAATAACTGTTTCTAGTGAGGCCTAACGTAACTTGGTTGTTAGTGTTGTCAGGGTTGTCCTATTTTTAAGAACATCAAGAGTGTTTAGGCTTATCATTTGGTTAAGCCAGTAAAATAACTGTTTCTAGTGAGGCCTAACGTGACTTGGTCGTTAGGGTACCCGGCTAGCAACATGCGGGTCGCGAGTTCGAATCCTAGGGGGCGTTATAATGTGATGGTCAATCCCATTAGTCGTTGTAAAAAATATCCCAAGAGATGACTAGTCCCACTCCCCTCCCTAGTCTATCATTTGTGAATTAGGGACAGGTAGCGCGAATAGCCCTCGAGTAGCTTTGAGCGAATTCAACAGACGAATAAGTTTGTGGAGAAACTTAGAACGTTACGTAAGATTGGTTGAAATTCGAGGGTCCGTCTCTTTATTACATGACCATTTGTATTTTAAACATTAATTTATTTAAAAGAAGATTGTTAAAAACTGTGTACGTTAATCATATTATTATGCAAATTTTAAAGTGGTGAACACAACAACCACTAAAAACAAACAAACTGGTAACTGGTCAAAGGTCATGAGCACTGATGACGAGTGTATCTTTTTACATAAAAAGTTTCTCGGTATTTCTTTTAGAAAAAGGCTTAACGGATGTACAAGTATAAAACTAATGATGTTTCAAGATCCGGTGTTTATTGTACACCTTTTGTGAAACTTACCAACTTTGCCAAGACCAGCTAGACAAGATCGCCCACGTGAGAGAAGGTTACTGAAAGGAAAGCTAACACTTTCCGTACACCCAAATTCCTTTAATTCAAACATGATTCCTTTCATGCACCCATCACACAAAAGTATATCCGGACTGTCATTTGTTTTCTATTTATTCTACGACACACGCACCCATCACACAAATGTACCGGACTTTCATTTGTTTTCTATTTATTCTACGACAAAGATACTTTAATTATTCATCCAAACGGATGATGTTTTTAAAAGTTAAATTGTCCTCCTTAATATGAATGTTTTATGAGACACTTCTGTAACTAATCTAATATTCACTGGTTTACTTTAAGATGTCAATGTTAGTTTGAATTCAAAATGGAGGATGGAACTTAGCAGTTCAAGCCAAGAACTGACCTTGGTAAGAGTTAGCATTTCAAGCCAAGAACTGACCTTGCGTTTTGTCTGATGAGTTTGGAGTCACTCACCTCCCGATGGTATCCGGGTGTAGTAGGGTCACCAGAGGGCGTGCGTGTGGGCTTTAATAACCGCTTCACTTCGGTATTGTTCAGATGCGCGCGACTTTTTTCTTTAAGAAAAATTTAAGATATAATTTGTATCGCGTTTTTACCCAAATTTTACGTTGTTCAAGCGTGACCAAATTTATCATCCCCCCAACAATGGTAAGTCTACGGGTTTACAACATAAAATTGGAGGTTCGATTCCCCGAGGTGGACACAGCAGATTGCTAAATGCTGCTTTCCTCTAATATAAAAGAACTAGCCATTTTTGTTATTATTGTATTTACATGATCTTCAGCATCTTGAATAATTCAACAATAATATAGTAACCCCCCCCCCCCCCAAGTTTGGCTCTCGGTGGTTCGGCGGTAAGCCTCACGGCTTACAACGCTAAAATTTGATTTTGGATACCCGCGATGGAAAGACCACCGATAGTCCATTGTGAAGCTTTGTGCTTAATAGCAAACAAACAGTAAACATTTCTCAGTATTAGTGTCAACATTATATACGTCACATGTTTCCATGATGTGGTATTCTCAGATGAATTAATTTCTCTACAAGTATAGGATCGAACCACTAATAACAAGAGTCTAACGCGAAATGCAAACTGTACTGAGTTTATAAATTTCATGAGAAATAAACTGATAGGAAAAGATTTCAGGGCAATAAAAACAATCTCTATTAATCCAGGTGTGTACACTTGACAGTTTGTGGGAGTAACTGGAGTTTCTGTCCTTCCAAAACAATCTCTATTACACAAACTGTCAAGTGTACACACCTGGATGAGTAACTGGAGTTTCTGTCCTTCCAGTTAGATCTCTATTACACAAACTGTCAAGTGTACACACCTGGATGAGTAACTGGAGTTTCTGTCCTTCCAAAACAATCTCTATTACACAAACTGTCAAGTGTACACACCTGGATGAGTAACTGGAGTTTCTGTCCTTCCAAAACAATCTCTATTACACAAACTGTCAAGTGTACACACCTGGATGAGTAACTGGAGTTTCTGTCCTTCCAAAACAATCTCT
>NW_013675608.1:12326-19137 GCF_000517525.1 Limulus polyphemus
TGAAGAACACTGTGTACAGTCTACTGATTCTGTGTGAAAAACACTGTGTACAGACTACTGATTCCGTGTGAAAAACACTGTGTACAGACTACTGATTCCGTGTGAAGAACACTGTGTACAGACTACTGATTCCGTGTGAAGAACACTGTGTACAGACAGCTGATTCTGTGTGAAGAACACTGTGTACAGACTGATGATTCTGTGTGAAGAATACTGTGTACAGACTGCCGATTCTGTGTGAAGAACACTGTGTACAGACTGATGATTCTGTGTGAAGAACACTGTGTACAGACTGCTGATTCTGTGTGAAGAACACTGTGTACAGACTACTGATTCTGTGTGAAGAACACTGTGTACAGACTGATGATTCTGTGTGAAGAACACTGTGTACAGACTGCTGATTCTGTGTGAAGAACACTGTGTACAGACTGCTGGTTCATGTGAAGAACACTGTGTACAGACTATTGATTCTGTGTGAAGAACACTGTGTACAGACTACTGATTCTGTGTGAAGAACACTGTGTATAAAGTTAAAACCATAAATAATATTCAACGTTAAACTCGTACAACGTCATCCTTGTAACGTCGAAACATGTAGAGTCGTCAACTGTGTAAAGGCCATAGATAGGCCTAAATAAAATGTTTTGAATTGTGTACCAGTTTAACGTTGAATATTATTTATGATTTTAAGTTCAGCATTCAGGCAACTTCAAAATGTTCGAACAAAATGAATTGTTTATTTACCAGAAGGATTGTTTGTTTGTTTGTTACGGATTTCGCGCAAAGCTACACGAGGGCTATCTGCCCTAGCCGTCCCTAATTTAGCAGTGTAACACTAGAGGGAAGGCAGCTAGTCATCACTACCCACCGCCAATTCTTGGGGCTACTTTTTTATCAACGAATAGTGGGATTGACCGTCACATTACAAAGTCCCCACGGCTGAAAGGGTGAGCATGTTTGGTGTGACGGGGATTCAAACCGCGACCCATAGATTACAGTCGAGCGCCCTAACCACCTGGAGGACACCTTATACACACAAAGTCATGTCGGAGGTCCTCATGGTTTTAGGGTTAATTATCCATAATTATTAACTGTGAACCAGGAGGAAGCCAACTAATTGGTAACATCTGCCGCTTCTTAACCAAATAATGGGATTGACTGTCATTCCTATAACGTAGCCTGAGCTGTTTGGTAGTACTGTATCTCTAACCCAAGATCCCTGGATTTCTAGTACGACCCGTTAGCCGCTAGTGACATGAAAGAATTATTACATCACATCCAAAACAAGTGGCTGAACTTATCAACATAAAACACTAAACCTTGGTGCTTAAACAACTCTCAATAACAGCTCACAATTTCGGTTTAATCCAAGGTTTTCTTTTAAAATGTACATTCAAAACCAAATTACCCACTCTTAAGTAGACATACGCCTTATACAGTTAAGCCTGCTGTTGTGTAGCTATATATGTGTGTTCTTACACCACAATTGATAATAACTTAAACAACAGTTTTGTTTACTGATATAAATACCGTTTCAACTAATAATACTGTAAATCCAACCGTTATGATGAGCTCTGGTATTCAACAAAAAGCTTCGTCAAGGTATAGTTGAAATACTATTAAATATTTTTTTTATTGGAAACCCGTCAGTGGTGATGTGACATATTAAAGAACACTTATTATATTCCTCTTATCCGATCAATTAAAAACCCTCCATTCGAAAAAGGCCCCACTCACGGACCACCCCCGTCTTGATTGCCTTTCGAATAAACAACAAGCATGGAGACCTCAAGCATATGGATTTTGTCAGTGAATAAAATGGCGTATTTAATATTACGATAATTCTATATCATAGAAATAGTATAATAAAAGTTGCTTCAGTCACGAAAATATTCACGTGCAAAATATCCAAGATTCTCTAACTGTTGCCTGTCTTCGTCACCTAGGCAACTGTCTATATCATATTACAACTGAATACATGTACTTTGTTGTCCATTTCTGGATATTTCTCGGGAAACATATTTCCGCCTACTGTTTTTCATTTGTGTGAAATATTCATTTCCTGTTATTCATTTGAGCGAATGCTTAAAAGCAGTTATCTCACGTTTCTCAGTTTAAAGTAGTACATAAACAACTACTAACAAGCTGTATAAATTAAAACAACTCGTTTTATTACATGATTTGTAGTTAAAAGATTATGAAAAATTTAACGCTAACCCTAAGAAGTGGTATAAATTGTTGTAAGTTTTCACGTGTCTTTAGAATATTTGACTTATCGTTGCGTCTGCAATGTAAGGCTTACAATCAAACCTATTGTTACGACAGCGGAAGTCACACGATCCTGGGAGCATGCGCGCTGGAGTTTCTGGAAGGATCATGAATTTTCCTGGCAACTCTAGTTTGTTCGAGGCGCCCTCTTTTTTAGTGTATAAGCCTGGCGAGAAAAACCAGCGGGATTGCATAGACAGATAAATTGAAGAGATAGATAGATAATTGAGTCAAGCGAACAGTAGGCACCGTAAGAGATTTATAGGGTGTGTTATAAAAGTAGTTAAGTTTAAAGTGACTGTGGAAATTCTGTGTATTACAAAGATGTATCGAGAAGGAATAAACTAGTTTTATTTAAGAAAGGACTTGTATCACTGAAGTTCCTCTGAAAGAATTTATACCGGAAATTAACAAACGAGCAGATAAGCAACACTATTTACGAAATTTAACACGTCAGAATGAGTTCTCAAGGTAGTTCTCTCTATGGGGCGCCACCTATTATAATATTTTTCATTTATCAACCCAAGCGTAAACAACGGTTATGTCGTAGGTCAAGCATAACCAATTGTACAGGTGTACGGACGTACAGGAAACAAATAATTTGAAAATAACTGTTTAAAAATCACCTCGAGAAACAGCATAAGGTTAATTAAAGTTTGATTATGATAATATTTTTCTTTAACAGAATAAAGTCTTGGAACGAGATCTCCAACTTGAATAACTAGGGTTAATTAACCTTGAAGTTGATTAAAATGACCTTAACAAGTGTACAAACGAGTTTTTATCTTTGGTTATCATCTTGGTTTTCATTATTCATCTATCACACATTTTGCATGTTTTTCTTTCTTTCTTCTTTAGAAATGAACAGAAAATTAAATAAAATACCAGCAAAGTATTGGGATATGATAAGCCTAATATTTGTGATACAATTTTCCTAGACTGTGATAACAAATGCTCAGTCTAAATGATTTTTTCTCAAATAGTTTATTTTATTTCATGTGAAGGTTTACTCACCACAGTGAACGTATGTTTACATAGAATTTGAAGAATATTTATAGTTTATGTTACTAATATATGTTTTAAATTATTCAACACACTTTTAGATACTCAGAAAGGAATTCCGAGTGTTAGAATCACTGGTATAAGGCGTAAGCTTTTATACATTTAAAATAAAATTTCTTAAGTGCGTAGGAGAGCAACAAATATTTTGTTTTTATTTAGTTTCACTACTATCAATTACTCAGTTCTTATTTTCAGTTAATATTCGTTTATTTTAGGTTAAATCTTTCTTTGTTAATTTAGTTTAGTTAATTAATCAAACAATGACAGTTTCCGCAACTTAGAAAGTTTTGTAACACATGTAAAACTATCTTCAACAGTTTGACCATTAGGACAGTCATGGACAGTTTATCAGGTGTGTCAGAGGTCGTAAAATGGTTGGTAGTTCGTAATTAGGGATGTCGACAGATAGCCTTAGTAACTTTACCATAAACACTAAAAACAAAAACTAAATTAGTAAAAAACTCCCACATGGAGATTTTTGATTAATTTAACAAATCACGTAAACTGCAGATTTGTTTTATGACTAAAGTTAGGCCTGTTGGTGTTCAATGACTCGACTGCTTTCGGTGTTCAAGTCGTTGTTAAAAACTCATGCCCGTCATACTAATAGGAAATCCGTAGAACCATTGTTTTAGTTGCACCCAACAAAACATGATTTTTTATGACGAATAAAAGGAAAAAAGTTGATCTTCCTATAATTACCTCATTGTTGTAGTTTGTTTGTTTTTAATTATGCACAAAGCTACACAAGGGCTATCTGTGCCCTGTCCACCACGAGTATCGAAAGCCGGTTTCTAGCGTTGTAAGTCCGCAGACATACCGTTGTGCCACTGGGGGGGGGGGGCTGTTGTTGTTGTATATAGATAGGTAATCAATTTATCAATTTTCAGTAAATTGTACGAAAATAAAACTCAGACATTAAATGGGAAATTAGTTATGAGCATGGATAATTAACAAGATAATTAAGGTTTTAACCAGATGTAGTATGATTAACTTAGAATGTATAAAAATATGCCATCTACACTACACCTGCCGTTTCAAGTGCCTTTCGCCTAATACCAGAAGTCACCATAGCTAGCTAGGATACAACACACACAATAGTGGTTGAGACGCTATTTACGTCATCAAGTGCGTAAACAACAACAGATTTGTTTAGTACTTCTGTTTATCAGGAAATATAGCAGGGATTTGTTATTAGTTGTAATAACAAACAGAAAATGGTAAAAGCTTCGGGTATTTATTAACCTTGTTTTAGTTTATGCTTTTATCTCACTTCTCTTGGAAACATCAATAGGCAGAAATTTAAAGTTTAATACCTACACCAATAAAACAGACGAGATATAAAATACTGACCACAAGATAACAACAGTTGTGAGAAGAACATAAAACTAGCGGGTTAAACACATAAAAAACAGGGAAATTCAACACTCCATCTAAACTGTTTGTTATTAAGCTTCATCCTGATCTTTAAACACAGAATGAAATTATTCTTCAGTAACAACATAGAGATGTCAGTAATAATAACGTGTCTGTTTGTTAAGCACAAACCTACATAATGGACCATCTGTGTTGTGCCCACCACTGGTATCGAAACCCGATTTTTAACTTTATGAGATCACAGACTTACCGCTGAGACAATATGGGGGGTATCCAACTAGATACATGGGACTGCGATAAATCTATAGAAAATGAAAAAATAAAGAAAACACGTGCAATTAAGTGAGCAGGTCTCATGAAGCGACATCTGGCCTTTTTAACTAATATAAATTTTGTTTTTTTCTTTTGTCATTAGTAAAATCTGAACAGAAAGAAGTTATCGACAGATTAGCTTACCAAAAACTTTCTCAAAAGAATAAAACTAGACAGAAAATCAGAGGAAAAAGAATTGAATAACTTTGGTATTTTAAATATACTGTCCAATATGTATATGAAACAGCAAATATTATAAATGTGAATGACGTATATGAAACAGCAAATATCATAAACGTGAATGATGTATATGAAACAGCAAATATTATAAATGTGAATGATGTATATGAAACAGCAAATATCATAAACGTGAATGATGTATATGAAACAGCAAATATTATAAATGTGAATGATTTATATGAAACAGCAAATATCATAAATGTGAATGATGTGTATGAAACAGCAAATATCATAAATGTGAATGATGTATATGAAACAGTGATTATTTTAAATGTGAATGATGTATATGAAACAGCCAATGTTATAAACGTGAATGATGTATATGAAACTGTGATTATTTTAAATGTGAATGATGTATATGAAACAGCAAATATCATAAATGTGAATGATGTATATGAAACAGCGAATATTTTAAATGTGAATGGTGTATATGAAACTGTGATTATTTTAAATGTGAATGATGTATATGAAACAGCAAATATCATAAATGTGAATGATGTATATGAAACAGCGAATATCCTAAACGTGAATGATGTATATGAAACAGCAAATATTATAAACGTGAATGATGTGTATGAAACAGCCTATATTATAAACGTGAATGATGTATATGAAACAGCAAATATTTTAAATATGAATGACGTATATGAAACAGCAAATATTATAAATGTGAATGACGTATATGAAACAGCAAATATCATAAACGTGAATGATGTATATGAAACAGCAAATATTATAAACGTGAATGATGTATATGAAACAGCAAATATTATAAACGTGAATGATGTATATGAAACAGCTTCTTTAAATTACCATAAGAAAACAATCACACCTATTGTGTGACAGATGTTTGGATCAAACAACAAGAGTTTGTAAGAGGCCCAGAGTAACGAATATGCACTTTTACAGGATCCCCAGCTCAGAAGAGGGGGGTGGGGGGCACGACCACTGGAAAAAAAAATATTACCTCATAACTAGGTGTATATGACACTTATGATAATCCTTAAATAGTAACACTGATAAACGTCTTTCGTTTATTCATGTTTTATAACGACCACAGTGCTTTCTCAGCCTATCTATTAGTTCAAAGGGTCAAGGTACAATGATTTCTTAATTAATTATATTTGACATCAAATTATTAATTATTAGAGTAAGAACATTGCTGCTAAAAAACATTAAGTCTTTTATTAACCAAATGTAATATTAGAGGGAGCTGTATACGTATCATAATCCTTGTCTAGTTTAAGGAAGGAGAGGCACACAAGGCCCCAGAATTCTTTAATTCAGCACTAATATTTTAAATGTGATAAATAAATATTAGGTCGTAAAGAAATTAATGTCGCATTTTGGAACACTTTCATTAACCACCCCCCAAAAAACGTACATCACGTATAATAGTTAAACGAACCGTCTGAACGTCACGTTAGTGTAGCGGATATAATGTGTAAAGTTTAGTATACTCTAATCCCTTATAGTGATAACACATGACGAGACACACATTCGGCGTGTAATGATGTTTGAATACAAGAAGGGAAACAAAGAATATCAAAGA
>NW_013675608.1:20076-22549 GCF_000517525.1 Limulus polyphemus
CAACGTGTGAACGTTGCTTCGTCTCTTCTGGCGTGTAATGCCGATGATGAAAAATGGATTTTCTATGCGAATATTAAACGCCAAAAACAATGGCTCAGTCCTGGACAAAAACCACTTCCGACCCCAAAACCTGGACTCCATCCGCAGAAAGTGACGCTTTGCATTTGGTGGGACATCAAAGGAGTAATTCATTTCGAACTCCTCAATCTACAGCGAACTGTCAATGTAGAGATCTGTAGTCAACAACTGGAACGTTTAAATCAAGCCCTTCATCAGAAATACTCTTCACTCATCAATCGGAAAGATGTTCTTCTCCACGACAATGCACGTCCACATGTAACACGTTTGTCACAACATAAGATTATGGAGTTTGTTTGTGAAGTTCTACCTCACCCACCATATTCTCCAGATATGTCACCATCAGATCAGCATCTTTTTCGTCCGCTGCAACACCATCTTCATAGGGAAACGTATGAAAATGTGGAAGGTGTTAAAAGGACATGTTTTTTGCTTCAAAGCCAAGTGATTTTTTTAATCAGAGCATTAACAACCTGATTGTAAGATGGAAAAGCTCCATTCTTATCGATGATGATTAAATGAAATAGTAAGTGTTTTGTTTTGATATATAAGTTGTTCGGGTTTTTTCATCTAAAAAAAAAGCGACATTAATTTCTTGACGCCCCAATACATTTACTCAAGGATTTATTAGAATGTTTAAAGTATTGTCTCGTATTGCTACGTGTGATTTGGTTTTTTGTTTGTATTCTAAGTAAAGTTACATTGGGCTAACTGCCATGTCCACCCTGTGGTATTGAACCTAGGATTTTAACGTGGTAAGTCTATAAACTTATCGCCACCCCACCAGGGGACACTCTAGGTGTGCGCTGCTGTTAAAAAAACCCATAATGAAATCTGACAAATGTTAAAATGTTTCGATCTTAGCATTTTAACTGAAAAAGTTCATTACATGCTTCTCGTCAAAAATATTTTTTTTTCACACATTAGTTCAACTGAATTATTAATGCATTGGGTTAAGTGTTCTTTGAAGATTAGACCAGCTAAAACATTTAATGTTTATTTCCATTACAAATATATATGTGCTGCCATCTTGTGATAGTAAGCAATATTATTAAATGTCTTTTGATTTAAATTGTTAACTTATTATAAAATTGGCCAATTAATCAGTTGAGGAGGGATGGGGGAAGCAGCCGTCTCATCCAAAACTTAAATTTCTTTTTTTTTATATAAATGTGTACGTCTGGTTAATGGACTATGTTTATGGGATATTACTAATATTAATGTATATAAAGTCGTAATGTTTTATTTGTTGTTTTGTTTCTCTGGCTCGTCCTTAATTATTACATTTTATGTAACGTGCTACTTCATCGACAGTTCGTGTATTTTGTAGAAAATAGGGTTCAATTCCCCCCAAAGATTTTCCTGAAATGGTGATACTGCTCTTAATCATTATATTATAGAATGATATTATATCAAATTACTGAAATTTCATGTGAAAATATGTAACACTTCTCCATCAACAATTACCTTTTGCTAGCTGTACAGAACACACGAAAATTTTACACTAACTTGTCGATCAGATCTAAACTTAGAAAAATATGAATTAAAAAAAAATCAGCTCTAGGTAATATACAGTAGTTTATATATATATAAACTACTGTATATATATATAGGTAGTTTAAAACCTTTTAAACGGCTTACCTTATTAAATTGTGATTTTAATATATTTTTTAAGCTTATGATGTAGCTTCTTATTTATTTTCTGGTTAATATAGTGAATTCAACACATATTTTAATTTTAGTATTGCCCCCAGTGGTAAGTCAGCGAAATTATAATGCTAAAATCCAGCTTTCGATATACATGGTGGACACAGCAAAGATAGTCAATGGAGTAGCTATATGCATAACTTCAAACAATATTTGAATATTTTGAAACATCACGAGTGAAATACATTGCTTTCGTAAAATTTAATCATCACGTGTTACTTTCGAAGAAAGGCCAAACAGCTGTTGAAATTTTTTTCTCTACGTCGAGTTTTACCAAAAAATAAAAATAATAAACTACCGAGGGCAAGTTTGGATTTAGCTTACTAAACCTCCACTAGGAGGCAAACAATTCCAGATATTCTTATTCTTTCACAGTTTGTTTTTTTATTTTCGCGCAAAGTTACACGAGGCTATCTGCGCTAGCCGTCCCAAATTTAGCAGTGTAAGACTAGATTTTTTGACGAAAAATTAAAAGAAAAATATCAGATAGTGCTTATTTCGCTGGGAAATTCAAAATTGAGACATTATACCATTAACGAAAAATATTATGTCCCGTGAAATTTGAAATTTCAAAATTTGGGCAAAAACATCGACGGAAGGCTTGGCTTTACGGTGAAAATATGAAATTTTTGAAAAATCGAAAAAGCTGCTTTTTTGACGCAAAATTAATAGAAAAATATCGGATAAT
>NW_013675609.1:0-2625 GCF_000517525.1 Limulus polyphemus
GTTCAGTCAACATTGATCTTTGTAATATACTGCGAGCAACATCCGTTCAGTCAACATTGATCTTTGTAATATCCTGTACGCCAATACGTATCTTATTCAAATCACCAATCTTGTATCATTGTAAGAAAGAGAGATATAGGGAGTGATAACTGTAGAAAAAAAGCGACTTGGTCATACATTGTAGACCTATATCGGTTTAAAACACCCTGCATCATGTCCAAACTTTCCTAGATTAAAACTTGTCCTTCTAAATGTGCCTCTATTGCGATGTTTCTCTTCCTAGAACAAGTTGTTTTTAAGATATAATCATTTTAAATATTTGGTTTTTTAATGCTGAATAACGAGAATCAACAACCACAAGAATCAACCATTAAACTTGTGTGTGGGGGTATATACTTGCTTGTAAAAGTACACCTACTGATAGTTGGTTTAGCTAACAGCAGCGAAGGAAAAGATCAAGAAAAAAGTAATTAAAAGAAACTGGGTCGCGGTTCATAGGAAAACATTTCGTAAGCAAAATGTTGAATGTTTAAATCTCAGTAAAATATTTAAACATTAAAACATGTAGTGACGTAGATATCAAGTTTATTTATTTAATAACTTAATACAGATAAAGAATATATTGTAAACAAACTACCATTACAAGAATACAGGATAATATTGTAAACAAACTGATATCACAAGAATAATGGAATATATTGTAAACAAACTACCATCACAAGAATAGTGGAATATATTATTACGCCTCCTGTCGTTAATTGATTTTCCGTAACTTCGTTCCGACGAAACTTTATTCTTTCCGAATACAACTTTACGATACACTTATTTTCAACAGTCGCGCTATAACAAACGCTATAACAACGAACGTTAACTTCAACAATACTTTCTGACTGCAGTTCAATTAATCACTACCTACACACATTCCCGTCACGTTGTGACCATCTTATATATACAAGACTACCCCCAATCTAGCAAATGCTAGAGCACTCCCGAAGGAACAGGATAGTTCTAGAAAACGGGTGGCGTGACACTATTCACGTGACCTCGTTGACGCAATGATGGTAGTTTGTTTACAATATATTCCACTATTCTTGTGATGGTAGTTTGTTTACAATATATTCCACTATTCTTGTGATGGTAGTTTGTTTACAATATATTCCACTATTCTTGAGAAGGTAGTTTGTTTACAATATATTCCAGTATTCTTGTGATGGTAGTTTGTTTTTAATATTGCCAAGAATACTGGAATATATTGTAAACAAACTGCCATCAGAAGAATATTGAAATATATTGTAAACAAACTACCATCACAAGAATACTGAAATATATTGTAAACAAACTACCATCACAAAATAGTAGATAATATTGTAAACAAACTACCATCACAAGTATACTGAAATATATTGTAAACAAACTGCCATCACAATAATACTGAAATATATTTTAAACAAACTATCATCACAATAATAGTGGAATATATTGTAAACAAACTACCATCATAAGAATACTGGAATATATTGTAAACAAACTATCATCATAAGAATACCGGAATATATTGTAAAGAAACTACCATCACAAGAAGACTGAAATGTATTGTAAACAAATTACCATCACGAGAATACTGAAATATATTGTAAACAAACTACCATCACAAGAATTGTAAAATATATTGTAAACAAACTGTTGTTGTTTAAGAAACGGTCGTTAAGATGTCAGTGAACTAATGGGTTATATGTTGTTGTTTAAGAAACGGTCATTAAGATGTCAGTGAACTAATGGGTTATATGTTGTTGTTTAAGAAACGGTCGTTAAGATGTCAGTGAACTAATGGGTTATATGTTGTTGTTTAAGAAACGCTCGTTAAGATGTCAGTGAACTAATGAGTTATCTGTTGCTGTTTAAGAAACGGTCATTAAGATGTCAGTGAACTAATGAGTTATCTGTTGCTGTTTAAAAAACGGTCGTTAAGATGTGAGTGAACTAATGGGTTATATGTTGTTGTTTAAGAAACGGTCATTAAGATGTCAGTGAACTAATGGGTTATCTGTTGTTGTTTAAGAAACGGTCGTTAAGATGTGAGTGAACTAATGGGTTATCTGTTGTTTAAGAAACGGTCATTAAGATGTCAGTGAACTAATGGGTTATATGTTGTTGTTTAGTGATTTAAACTGACACGTATATATAGTTGATTTGTTTGACGGACATGGTGTTTCATGTATATATAGTTGATTTGTTTGACGGACATGGTGTTTCATGTAAATGTAGTTTACTTGTTTGACGGACATGGTGTTTCATGTATATATAGTTGATTTGTTTGACGGACATGGTGTTTCATGTATATGTAGTTTATTTGTTAGACGGACATGGTGTTTCATGTATATGTAGTTGATTTGTTAGACGGACATGGTGTTTCATGTATACATATATATATATTTTATTTGTTGGACGGACACGGTGTTTCATGTATTTGTAGTTGATTTGTTTGACGGACACGGTGTTTCATGTATATATAGTTGATTTGTTGGACGGACATGGTGTTTCATGTATATGTAGTTTATTTGTTTGACGGACACGGTGTTTCATGTATATATAGTTGATTTGTTTGACGGACACGGTGTTTCATGT
>NW_013675609.1:3394-7535 GCF_000517525.1 Limulus polyphemus
ACATGGTGTTTCATGTATATGTAGTTTATTTGTTGGACGGACACGGTGTTTCATGTATATGTAGTTTATTTGTTGGACGGACACGGTGTTTCATGTATATGTAGTTTATTTGTTTGACGGACACGGTGTTTCATGTATATATAGTTTATCTGTTTGACGGACATGGTGTTTCATGTATATATAGTTGATTTGTTTGACGGACATGGTGTTTCATGTATATGTAGTTGATTTGTTAGACGGACATGGTGTTTCATGTATATTAGTTGATTTATTTGTTTTGACGCGAAGTTACACAATGGGCTATTTGCTCTGTGTTTGCTGCTAATCCCAAGTTGCAAGCTCTGGCGCTTACTACGAAGACGTGTTTATAGTTTGTATAAAGAAGTAACTGTAAATGATTGTGTTGCTTTAATGACTGTCCCTATCTACTATCTAGCGAAACCACAGCCAAGGGAACGGGCTTGGAAAAATCAGCGGGGAAAGAAGACATATTGATAAAAGCTGTAAGTTATTTTTATAGAACATGATATAAACGGACGGAAAAGTCGGGAACGAGTTTTCATGGTTGAAATAAGATAGTTGTGCGAGTCAGTTAACACACAAACTGACCACACACACAAACGTGGATGATTCATTCTAAGATAACCACGTGACAAAATTAACACACTTTTGCAAAAACTCCGAGTCACGTTTTCAATAAACCGCTCATCTCGTCATTTGTGTATACCGATTTCCTGAAATTGTTAAAATAACATTTCACTAAGCTATGATCGTACCTTTGAAAGGTCAGAGGTTAGCGTAACATGTCCAATAGAGAGGTTTTCAGGTTGTTGTGTAGTTATCTTAAAATTTGTTTTGTAGGGATACAGTCGCATGGAGGAGATCATATCGTAAAGTTGTCTCACATATCTATGTAGGCGTGTTTGATTTTAAGAACACGGTTTTAAAGATATTCATAGCGGTTATATTCACGCTTAAAGCGGCACGAAAATCCTTACATTTCTGCCGTGATAGAAGTCTGGGTTTCGGAGCTGGTTCACATGTGACATCATACCGATGTTTATAACCTGTTATGATACTCGTTGTTGTAAAGAAGTGACCAGAAAAATGGTAAAACACAATAAATCCAAAACGTACTTAGTGGGATTTACTGAAATCCTGACGGTATGTTTGTCACACTTGTCTGTGTGACCCACGTGATCCTGTAACCGACAATGTTATGGACGCATAAGTAAGTTGTTGATAAAAAGTGCCTGGTGCTCTGGACGCTGGACTTACAGTCTGAGGATTATGGTTCGAACTCGCTCGTCCTTTCGGCTGTAGGGGCGTTATCATGTGCGATTAATCACAATATTCGTTGGTAAAAGAGTAGCCCGAGAGTTGGGGTGGGTGGTATTTTTGAGTTAAAGACGGTTAGCGCAGACAAGTCTCGAGTAGCTCTGAGCAAAGTTCAAGAGACGAAACAAACAAAATAAACATGAATAGATTAGAGGAACGTGTTTTGAAACCGCAGAGCCAGTAACTTTCGAGTTAAAATAAATACGTAACCGATAAAGACTGAATAAACAGCATATTTGATCAATTCCTACATAACGTATTAACTTCAGCTTTAAAACTATAAATGTTGACCTTAAATCTTCAGTGTAAACTAATCTGTCTATTCCTCTCTTACACGATGATTCCTGCATTGCGAACCTGCAGCCGCACCTTTCGTAAGAGATGAATGGGCGTCAAGAAACATTGGACATGCGCGTGCCCCGCGTGATCTTTTCCGCCAAGATGACGATGTTGTTAGCCTAGTTACACATATATGATGTATGGCACAAAACCTAGATTAGACGCGTGATCTGGTTTGTCGACGACAAAGGGTGACGTTTGACCACCTGCAACAACATTCAAATGTTTTCACTATCCAAATTGATTTTGTTTTCATTTTCTAGAAATATATTACTGAGATTGTTTGAATAGAAACAAATAATAAACTCTAAAGAGTTTAAAAGAAAACGTTTCCAGCGATTACTTACGTCAAAATATCGCATAAGGTTACACAAGATTATAATACACCTGGTGGTGACTCTAATAAAAAATAAACAAAAACCTACTTGCACAGCATTTTTATTACCAACCCGAGGGGCTACAAAGTGGAATTGTCCAAATAAATAGAATCAAACTAGCACGGAAACATGATGAAGGGAAACATGAACACACTTGTCCTTTTGTAAATTTGTGGTGTTGCAAGATACATAGAACACAAAATCATGTAACATGTTAATGTGTTTATTTCATCCTGTGTTCCTTCAGTTATATATATAATTCTTATGAAATACTGTGCGTACCTATGTATACTTTATTCTTAAACAATTCATAAAATTTACATAAAATTCTTAATTCCTTTTGGAGATTACATAACTAGTTCTTAACTGAGTTATCTGTACAGTTATACAACCCTTCTTAAAAAAGTATTGTTTTTCAGTTGTGTATATACATATACAATTATACATAATTATTAACGACGTACTACATACAATTATACATAATTATTAACGACGTACTATAAACAATTATACAGAATTATTAACGATGTTCTAGATAAAATTATACATAATTATTAACGACGTACTATGTACAATTATACATAATTATTAACGACGTACTACATACAATTTACATAATTATTAACGACGTACTATATAATTATACATAATTATTAACGACGTACTATGTACAATTATACATAATTATTAATTAATTGTAAATACAAATCACAAAGTGTCGTAAGTCTATCCAGCAAGTTGACGAAAATGTTGAAATGGTGTTTTCATATTTTATTTATAAATATTGAATTAAGCTAATGGCACTTCTAATACTGACCTGTCATGGCCTTAATAACTCTAAGCTAAAGACACGGGTCACCTATATTCACTTTCTGGCTCCTAATGGCACGATTCGTTCAATTAGTTAAATCCATTATAACTGAGTCACGACCCTTGAGGTTGTAGGCGGCGACATGCAATGTCACGTGATATACACACACCCACTATTATGATACAAATAGTTAACATACCAGGTTTAAAACCACCTTATCTTATCATTATGAAGGATAACCGATAAACCATTTTTAATACTGCCAATAGTTTGACACTTTCAGGTTTGTTTCGGAATTTACACAAAGCTATGCGTCAGCTTTCTGCGCTAGTTAGCCATCACTAATCTTTCATTCAGAGACAAGATACCCTTTGACCCGAGCCCTTTCGAAATCGCTCGGGATGTAGGGTATTCTATCTTTTTATCAAATTGATTTCCTGAACGTGCGTGTTTTTCTAGCATCATGAACTGGTCTTTGATTGATAGGAAAGTAAACAAGCCAATATGTGGACTACCGAATAGTGGGGTTTGAACTCTACTCCCACACCCTGCCACTAAATACGGGGCACATTTTACAGCAACGGATCGCGAATTACGGATTCACAGTACCAACACGCTAACCACTAGGCCACGCCCAGGAAGATTCAATATTTCCTACAGTGTTCTTCAAAACAAACTTTTGATCGTTTCTATGCAAACAGTTAAAGCCGTCAATTTTAGAGCGTAATTAAAGAGGCACACATTCGTGGCCGAATGCAACGTGTCTCGGCCACGAAATCACAGCATGGCCAATTTTGACACGAGAAAAATTTTGAGAAAAACAGAAAAATCAAAAACTGTTTATATCACTACTTGGGATCTACAAAAAGGTATCTTTGTACCAAATCCTATGTAAGTTGGTTAACATACACATGTAAGTTGGTTGACATACACATGTAAGCTGATTGACATACACATGTAAGTTGGTTGACATACAAATGTAAGTTGGTTGACATACACATGTAAGTTGGTTGACATACACATGTCAGCTGGTTGAGATACACATGTAAGTTGGTTGACATACACATGTAAGCTGGTTTACATGTAAAAATCAAAGTAGTTTAACAGAATGTTTGTTTTGTTTTTTGTTTTTGTTTTTTTTGAATTTCGCGCAAAGCTACACGAGGGCTATCTGCGCTAGCCGTCCCTAATTTAGCAGTGTAAGACTAGAGGGAAGGCAGCTAGTCATCACCACCCACCGCCAACTCTTGGGCTACCTGAGACTGCCAAGGCAACG
>NW_013675609.1:7707-11785 GCF_000517525.1 Limulus polyphemus
CCCACCGCCAACTCTTGGGCTACTCTTTTACCAACGAATAGTGGGATTGACCGTCACATTATAACGCCCCCACGGCTGAAAGGGCGAGCATGTTTGGTGGGATGCGGATTCGAACCCACGACCCTCAGATTGTGAGTCGAGCGCCTTATCCACCTGGCCATGCCAGGCCAACAGAATGTTACAAAAACATTGTATATTTACCAATAAAATAATAAAAAAAACGTCTTAAAGTTTCGAGAAGAGTCAATAAATACGTGGTTTTACACAGATATTACTTGTATGTCTAAAAAAGCAATGAAAATAATACAACGCAATTAATTATGTACATAAACAAAACAAAACCTATAAAACTTTGCACTAATTAATAATCTTAAAAAGATGACGTCACAAGGGTTTGAATTAATGATGAAAAGTCCCGATATCAATCACAGTATTTGTTGTAACCTAGTAATAATATCTTAGAATACAAACTCATAAACGCATTTCAACACATTTCAACATATCCATGAAAAAAGTCTACATTTTCACCGCTTCAAATTTTTGTCCTCGAGAACAGCACGAGAATGGACGTCGTACTGTTGAACAGAAGTCAAGCGTGAATAATCACAATGCACGGTATATTTCAACTCTTAAAATAGGAAACGAAACAAAAATATAAAAACAATATCGTTACGACAAGGACAACGGAAGTCAAGTGACGCTGGTAACACGTGATGAGTTTCTAGAAGGATCATGAAGGCTCGAGTGTTTGCCAGACGTCCTCTGTTTTAATATATAATCCCGGCAAATAAAGCGGGGAAAATAATTGCAGATAGAGAGATATAGAAATAGATAATTGAATCAAGCGAGCGATAGTGACCATAAGTAAAGTGTGTAAAACATTGTGAATTATCGCGTGTGTTTAAGTTAAAGTGACTGTGAAAATTCTGTGTATTGCAATGTGGTATTAAGAAAGGATAAACTAATTTTATTTAAGAAAGGACTTGTGTCGCTGAATTCGATGACGAGGAACCCACTTTGAGACTAATAATGGCTGGAGACGGCTTGAATGGGTATTGAAGCCATTCAAGCCCTCTCCAGCCATTATTGCGTCGCTGAAGTTCCTCGGGAACATTTTATACCGGAAATTAACAAACGACCAGAGACGTTACAATATACTAACCAATTAAATTGCTTGTCGTAAAACTCATATACACTATTAAATAAAAGAATGAAGTATTAAGATATTTTATACATAAACAAAATGATAAAAACCCTATAACCCGAGGTGGACCTTTATTCTTCAGGGAAAAACAAATATGTATGATAAAAACTTCATCTTCACCTGTTAGTGACTGTGGAAATTATGTGGATTACAAAGATGTATCGAGAAAGAATAAACTAGCTTTAATTAAGAAAGGACTTGTATCGTTGAAGTTCCTATGAAATAATTTATACCGGAAATTAACAAACGACCAGATACGTAACCACAGCATATTTGTGGGTCAGTTAGTTAAGACTTATTATCACTTTTATTATTATGTCCCACAAATATAACACTACAGTCAGACTGATAACAATTTAACAAAACGTAAAACGAAACCACTCTATCGACATAATTATAATTATTGTTAACTTATTACCGACATAGGGTGTTAGGTATTATAATCATAGATTCCCAGTTTGCCTCTGAGAAAAAAGGTCCACCTTTCGAAAGCGAGACCGCCAACAAGCCAGTTGATTGGCAAACGGAACGTCCGTAAATGAAGTAAGATTCTTTATCAGTATTGATTGGTGTTTCGGTACTGGATTGGACAAGTTCGTCCATACATAAACAGGAACTTCGTGGTGGTCTATTGATAATATTCCACATGGACCAAAATAACCTGCACATTAAAGTTTACTTCTAATGTAAGGTTTATATGGAAAATAATATAGTACCCCAGCTCTGAAATGAAGTGAAAGAAACCCTCACAAACTTGATATTACCAATATAGTAGCTGAGATCTGAAATGAAGTGAATGTAATCCCTCACCAACTTAATATTACCAACATATTAAGTGAGCTCTGCCATGAAGTGAAAGTAAACCCTCACCAACTTCATATTACCAATATAGTAGCTGAGCTCTAACATGAAGTGAAAGTAAACCCTCACCAACTCAGTATTACCAATATAGTAGCTGAGCTCTGTCACGAAGTGAAAGTAAACCCTCACCAACTTAATATTACCAATAAAGTAGCTGAGCTCTGCCACGAAGTGAAAGAAAACCCTCACCAACTTCATATTTTCAAGATATTAGCTGAGCTCTGCCATGAAGTGAAAGTAAACCCTCACCAGCTTCATATTACCAATTCAGTTGGTGACGGTTTTTTTTAACTTCGTGGCAGAGCTCAGCTACTACATTGGTAATGTGAAGTTAGTGAGGGTTTACTTTCACTTTATTTCTGAACTCAGCTACTTTATTGGTAATATGAAGTTGGTGAGGGTTTACTTTCACTTCATTTCAGAGCTCAGCTACTATATTGGTAATATGAATTTGGTGAGGGTTTACTTTCACTTCAAGGCAGAGCTCATTTACTATATTATAATATGAAGTTGGTGAGGGTTTACTTTCACTTCAAGGTAGAGCTCAGCTACTATATTGGTAATATGAAGTTTTTGAGGGTTTACTTTCACTTAATTTCAGAGCTCAGCTACTTTATTGGTAATAATAGGTTGGTGAGAGTTTATTTTTACTTCTATTCAAAGCTCAGCTACTATATTGGTAAAACTAAGTTGGTGAGGGTTTACTTTCACTTCATTTTTAAGTTCAGATACAATATATTTATAATATGAATTTGGTGAGGTTTTACTTTAACTTCATAGCAGAACTCAGCTACTTCATATTACCAATATAGTACCTGAGCTCTGCCATGAAGTGAAAGTAAACCCTCACAAACTTCATATTACCAATATAGTAGCTGAGCTCTGAAGTGAAGTGAAAGTAAACCCTCATCAACTTCATATTATCAATATAGTAGCTGAGCTCTACCACGAAGTGAAAGAAAACCTTCACCAACTTCATATTACCAATATAGTAGCTGAGCTTTGAAGTGAAGTGAAAGAAAACCCTCCCCAACATCATATTTTCAAGATATTAGCTGAGCTCTGAAATGAAGTGAAAGTAAACCCTCACCAAATTCATATTACCAATTCAGTAGCTGAGATCTGCTATGAAGTTAAAGAAAACCCTCACCAACTTCATATTTTAAAAAAATTAGCTGAGCTCTGAAATGAAGTGAAAGTAAACCCTCACCAAATTCATATTACCAATATAGTATCTGAGCTCTGAAATGAAGTGAAAGTAAACCCTCACCAACTTCATATTACCAATATAGTAGCTGAGCTCTGAAGTGAAGTGAAAGTAAACCCTCATCAACTTCATATTATCAATATAGTAGCTGAGCTCTGAAACGAAGTGAAAGAAAACCCTCACCAACTTCATATTACCAATATAGTAGCTGAGCTTTGAAGTGAAGTGAAAGAAAACCCTAACCAACTTCATATTTTCAAGTAATTAGCTGAGCTCTGAAATGAAGTGAAAGTAAACCCTCACCAAATTCATATTACCAATTGAGTAGCTGAGTTCTGCTATGAAGTTAAAGTAAAACCTCACCAACTTCATATTATAAATATATTGTATCTGAGCTCTGAAATGAAGTGAAAGTAAACCCTCACCAACTTCATATTACCAATATAGTACCTGAGCTATACCATGAAATGAAAGTAAACCCTCACCAACTTTATATTACCAATAAAGTAACTGAGCTCTACCACTAAGTGGAAGAAAACCCTCACTAACTTCATATTACCAATATAGTAGCTGAGATCTGCCACAAAGTGAAAGTAAACCCTCACTAACTTCATATAACCAATATAGTAGCTGTGCTTTGCCATGAAGTGAAAGTAAACCCTCACAAACTTCATATTACCAATATAGTAACTGAGCTCTACCATGAAGTGAAAGTAAACCCTCACCAAATTAGCATTACCAATATATTAGCTGAGCTCTGTCACGAAGTGAATGTAAAACCTCACCAACTTAATATTACCAATAAA
>NW_013675609.1:12709-18054 GCF_000517525.1 Limulus polyphemus
TTTCAAGAAATTAGCTGAGCTCTGAAATGAAGTGAAAGTAAACCTTCACCTTCTTCATTTTAACAATATAGTAGTTGAGCTCTGCCACGAAGTGAAAGAAAACCCTCACCAACTTCATATTTTCAAGAAATTAGCTGAGCTCTGAAATGAAGTGAAAGTAAACCCTCACCAACTTACTTTACCAATAAAGTAGCTGAGCTCTGCCACGAAATGAAAGTAAACCCTCACCAACTTCATATTACAATATAGTAGGTGAGCTCTGCCTTGAAGTGAAAGTAAACCCTCACCAAATTCATATTACCAATATAGTAGGTGAGCTCTGCCTTGAAGTGAAAGTAAACCCTCACCAAATTCATATTACCAATATAGTAGCTGAGTTCAGAAATAAAGTGAAAGTAAACCCTCACTAACTTCACATTACCAATGTAGTACCTGATTTCTGACACGAAGTTAAAAAAACCGTCACCAACTTCATATTACCAATATAGTAGCTGAGCTCTGAAGTGAAGTGAAAGTAAACCATAATCAACTTCATATTACCAATATAGTAGCTGAGCTCTGCCACGAAGTGAAAGAAAACCCTCACCAACTTCATATTACCAATATAGTAGCTGAGCTTTGAAGTGAAGTGAAAGAAAACCCTCACCAACTTCATATTTTCAAGATATTAGCTGAGCTCTGAAATGAAGTGAAAGTAAACCCTCACCAAATTCATATTACCAATATAGTAGCTGAGCTTTGAAATGAAGTGAAAGTAAACCCTCCCCAACTTCATATTACCTATATAGTAGCTGAGCTCTGCCATGAAGTGAAAGTAAACCCTCACCAACTTCATATTACCAATATAGTAGATGAGCTTTGAAGTGAAGTGAAAGAAAACCCTCACCAACTTCATATTTTAAAGATATTAGCTGAGCTCTGAAGTGAAGTGAAAGAAAACCCTCAGCAACTTCATATTTTCAAGATATTAGCTGAGCTCTGAAATGAAGTGAAAGAAAACCCTCACCAAATTCATATTACAAATATAGTAGCTGAGCTCTGCCATGAGGTGAAAGTAAACCCTCACAAACTTCATATTACCAATATAAACATAGTAGCTGAGCTCTGCCACGAAGTGAAAGTAAACCCTCACAAACTTCATATTACCAATATAGTAACTGAGATCTGCCACGAAGTGAAAGTAAACCCTCACCAACTTCATATTACCAATACAGTAGCTGAGATCTGAAATGAAGTGAAAATTAACCTTCACCAACTTCATATTAACAATATAGTAGCTGAGCTCTGCCACGAAGTGAAAGTAAACGCTCACTAACTTCACATTGCCCATATAGTAGATGAGCTCTGCCACGAAGTAAAAGAAAACCCTCAACAACTTCATATTAACAATATAGTGGCTGAGCTCTGCCACGAAGTGAAAGTAAACACTCACTAACTTCATATTACCCATATAGTAGATGAGCTCTGCCACGAAGTAAAAGAAAACCCTCACCAACTTCATATTACCAATAAAGTAGCTGAGCTCTGCCTCGAAGCGAAAGAAAACCCTCACCAATTTCATATTACCAATATAGTAATTCAGATCTGAAATGAAATGAAAGTAAACCCTCACTAACTTAGTATTACCAATATAGTAGCTAGGCTCTGCCACGAAAGGAAAAAAAACCCTCAACAACTTCATATTACCAATATAGTAGCGGAGCTCTGCCACGAAGTGAAAGTAAAACCTCACCAACTTCATATTATAAATATATTGTATCTGAGCTCTGAATTGAAGTGAAAGTAAACCCTCACCAACTTAGTATTACCAATATAGTAGCTGAGCTTTGAAGTGAAGTGAAAGTAAACTCTCACAAACATAATATTACCAATATAGTAGCTGAGCTCTGAAATGAAGTGAAAGTAAACCCTCACCAACTTAGTATTACCAATATAGTAGCTGAGCTCTGTCATGAAGAGAAAGTAAACCCTCACCAACTTTATATTACCAATAAAGTAGCTGAGCTCTGCCACGAAGTGAAAGAAAACCCTCACCAACTTGATATTACCAATATAGTAGCTGAGCAGAGCTCAGCTACTATATTGGTAATATGAAGTTGGTGAGAGTTTACTTTCACTTCGTGGCAGAGTTCAGCTACTATATTGATAATACTAAGTTGGTGAGGGTTTACTTTCACTTCATGGCTGAGCTCTCCTACTATATTGATAATATGAAGCTCGTGAAGGTTTTTCACTTCGTGGCAGATCTCAGCTACTATATTGGTAATATGAAGTTGGTGAGGGTTTACTTTCACTTCACTTCAGAGCTCAGCTACTCTATTGGTAATATGAAGTTAGTGAGGGTTTACTTTCACTTTATTTCTGAAAGTTTTTGCTTTCACTTCGTGACACAGCTCAGCTACTATATTGGTAATACTAAGTTGGTGAGGGTTTACTTTCACTTCATGGTAGAGCTCAGCTACTATATTGGTAATATGAAGTTGGTGAAGGTTTACTTTCACTTCATTTCACCAACTTAATATTAAAAATAAAGTAGCTCAGCTCTGCAACGAAGTGAAAGTAAACCCTCACCAACTTCATATTACAAATACAGTAGCTGAGATCTGAAATGAAGTGAAAGTAAACCCTCACCAACTTCATATTAACAATATAGTAGATGAGCTCTATCACGAAGTGAAAGTAAACACTCACTAACTTCAGATTACCCATATAGTAGATGAGCTCTGCCACGAAGTGAAAGAAAACCCTCACAAACTTCATATTACCAATATAGTTGCTGAAATCTGAAATGAAGTGAAAGTAAACCCTGAACAACTTAATATTACCAATATAGTAGCTGAGCTCTGTCACGAAGCGAAAGAAAACCCTCACAAATTTCATATTACCAATATAGTAATTGAGATCAGAAATGAAATGAAAGTAAACCCTCACCAGCTTCATATTTCCAATTCAGTAGCTGAGTTCTGCTATGAAGTTAAAGTAAAACCTCACCAACTTCATATTATAAATATATTGTATCTGAGCTCTGAAATGAAGTGAGGGTTTATTTTCTGTTCGTGGAAGAGCTTAGCAACTATATTGGTAATATGAAGTTGGTGAGGGAACAATATAGTACTTGAGCTATACCATGAAGTGAAAGTAAACCTTCACGATCTTAGTATTACCAATTTTGTAGCTGAGCTTTAAAGTGAATTGAAAGTAATCTCTCACCAACCTAATATTACCAATATAGTAGCTGAGCTCTGAAATGAAGTGAAAGTAAACCCTCAGTAACTTCATATTACCAATATAGTAGCTGAGCTCTGAAATGAAGTGAAAGTAAACCCTCAGTAACTTCATATTACCAATATAGTAGCTGAGCTCTACCTTGAAGTGAAAGTAAACCCTCACCAACTTCATATTACCAATATAGTAGCTGAGCTGTGAAATGAAGTGAAAGAAAACCTTCACCAACTTCATATTACGAATATAGTAGCTGAGCTGTGAAATGAAGTGAAAGAAAACCTTCACCAACTTCATATTACGAATATAGTAGCTGAGCTCTGCCACGAAGTGAAAAAAACCCTCATCACCTTCATATTACCAATAAAGTAGCTGAGCTCTGCCACGAAGTGAAAGTAAACTCTCACCAACTTCATATTACCAATATAGTAGCTGAGCTCTGAAATGAAGTGAAAGTAAACCCTCACCAACTTCATATTACCAATATAGTAGCTGAGCTCTACCATGAAGTGAAAGTAAACCCTCACTAACTTCACATTACCCATATAGTAGATTAGCTCTGCCACGAAGTGAAAGAAAACTCTCACCAACTTCACACTACCAATATAGTAATTGAGATCAGAAATGAAATGAAAGTAAACCCTCATCAGCTTGATATTACCAATTCAGTAGCTGAGATCTGCTACGAAGTTAAAGTAAAACCTCACCAACTTCATATTATAAATATATTGTATCTGAGTTCTGAAATGAAGTGAAAGTAAACCCTCACCAACTTGATATTACCAATATAGTACCTGAGCTATACCACGAAGTGAAAGTAAACCTTCACGAACTTAGTATTACAAATTTTGTAGCTTAGGTTTGAAGTGAAATGAAAGTAAACCCTCACAAACTTCATATTACCAATATAGTAGCTGAGCTCTACCTTGAAGTGAAAGTAAACCCTCACCAGCTATATATTTCCAATAAAGTAGCTGAGCTCTGTCATGAAGTCAAAGTAAACCCTCACCAACTTTATATTACTAATAAAGCAGCTGAGTTCAGAAATAAAGTGAAAGTAAACCATCACTAACTTCATATTACCAATGTAGTAGCTGATCTCTGCCACGAAGTTAAAAAAACCGTCACCAACTTCATATTACCAATATAGTAGCTGAGCTCTACCATGAATGAAAGTAAACCCACACCAACTTAGAATTACCAATATAGTAGCTGAGCTGTGTCACGAAGTGAAAGTAAAACCCTCACCAACTTATATTTTGAAGATATTAGCTGAGCTCTGAAATGAAGTGAAAGTAAACCCTCACCAACTTAGTATTACCAATATAGTAGCTGAGCTCTGCCACGAAGTGAAAGTAAACCCTCACCAACTTCATATTACCAATAAAGTAGCTGAGCTCTGCCACGAAGCGAAAGAAAACCCTCACCAATTTCATATTATTTTCGTGGCAGAGCCTAGCTACTATATTGGTAATACTAAGTTGGTGAGGGTTTACTTTCATTTCATTTCAGATCTCAATTACTATATTGGGGGGAAAAAAAACCCTCGACAACTTCATATTATCAATATAGTAGCTGAGCTCTGCTATGAAATTAAAGTAAAACCTCACCAACTTCATATTATAAATATATTGTATCTGAGCTCTGAAATGAAGTGAAAGTAAACCCTCACCAACTTCATATTACCAATATAGTATCTGAGCTCTGAAATGAAGTGAAAGTAAACCCTCACCAACTTCATATTACCAATATAGTAGCTGAGCTCTGAAATGAAGTGAAAGTAAACCCTCACAAACTTCATATTACCAATATAGTAGCTGAGCTCTGAAATGAAGTGAAAGTAAACCCTCACAAACTTCATATTACCAATATAGTAGCTGAGCTCTACCTTGAAGTGAAAGTAAACCCTCACCAACTTTATATTACCAATAAAGTAACTGAGCTCTGCCACGAAGTGAAAGAAAACCCTCACCAACTTCATATTTTCAAGAAATTAGCTGAGCTCTGAAATGAAGTGAAAGTAAACCCTCACCAACTTACTTTACCAATAAAGTAGCTGAGCTCTGCCACGAAGTGAAAGTAAACCCTCATCAACTTCATATTACAATATAGTAGGTGAGCTC
>NW_013675609.1:18064-20747 GCF_000517525.1 Limulus polyphemus
AAACCCTCACCAACTTCATATTACCAATATAGTAGCTGAGCTCTGCCATGAAGTGAAAGTAAACCCTCACAAACTTCAAATTACAAATATAGTAGCTGAGCTCTAACACGAAGTGAAAAACCCTCACTAACATCATATTACAAATAAAGTAGATGAGCTCTGCCACGATGTGAAAGAAAACCCTCACCAACTTCATATTACCAATATAGTAGCTGAGCTTTAAAGTGAAGTGAAAGTAAACCCTCACAAACTTCATATTACCAATATAGTAGCTGAGCTTTACCTTGATGTGAAAGTAAACCCTCACCAACTTTATATTACTAATAAAGTAGATGAGCTCTGCCACGATGTGAAAGAAAACCCTCACCAACTTCATATTACCAATATAGTAGCTGAGCTCTGAAATGAAGTGAAAGTAAACCCTCACCAACTTAGTATTACCAATATAGTAGCTGAGCTGTGTCACGAAGTGAAAGCAAAAACTCACCAACTTAATATTAAAAATAAAGTAGCTCAGCTCTGCAACGAAGTGAAAGTAAACCCTCACCAACTTCATATTACAAATACAGTAGCTGAGATCTGAAATGAAGTGAAAGTAAACCCTCACCAACTTCATATTAACAATATAGTAGATGAGCTCTATCACGAAGTGAAAGTAAACTCACTAACTTCACATTACCCATATAGTAGATTAGCTCTGCCACGAAGTGTAAGAAAACTCTCACCAACTTCACATTACCAATATAGTAATTGAGATCAGAAATGAAATGAAAGTAAACCCTCATCAGCTTCATATTACCAATTCAGTAGCTGAGATCTGCTATGAAGTTAAAGTAAAACCTCACCAACTTCATATTATAAATATATTGTATCTGAGTTCTGAAATGAAGTGAAAGTAAACCCTCACCAACTTCATATTACCAATATAGTACCTGAGCTATACCACGAAGTGAAAGTAAACCTTCACGAACTTAGTATTACAAATTTTGTAGCTTAGGTTTGAAGTGAAGTGAAACTAAACTCTCACCAACCTAATATTACCAATATAGTAGCTTAGCTCTGAAATGAAGTGAAAGTAAACCCTCACAAACTTCATATTACCAATATAGTAGCTGAGCTCTACCTTGAAATGAAAGTAAACCCTCACCAGCTATATATTTCCAATAAAGTAGCTGAGCTCTGTCATGAAGTCAAAGTAAACCCTCACCAACTTTATATTACTAATAAAGCAGCTGAGTTCAGAAATAAAGTGAAAGTAAAGCATCACTAACTTCATATTACCAGTGTAGTAGCTGAGCTCTGCCACGAAGTTATAAAAAACCGACACCAACTTCATATTACCAATATAGTACTTGAGCTCTGCCATGAAGTGAAAGTAAACCCTCACAAACTTCGTTTTACCAATATAGTAGCTGAGCTCTGAAGTGAAGTGAAAGTTAACCCTCATTAAATTCATATTACCAAAATAGTAGCTCAGTTCTAAATTGAAGTTAAAGTAAACCCTCACCAACTTCATATTACCAATATAGTAGCTTAGCTCTCCCACGAAGTGAAAGTAAACCCTTATTACCTTCATATTACCAATGTAGTAGGTGAGCTATGAAATGAAGTGAAAGTATACGCTCAACAACTTCATATTACCAATATAGTAGCTTAGCTCTTCCACGAAGTGAAAGTAAACCCTCACCAACATCATATTACCAATATAGTAGCTGATATATGCCACGAAGTGAAAGTAAACCCTCACCAACTTCATATTACCAATTTAGTAGCTGATCTCTGCCAAGAAGTGAAAGTAAACCCTCACCAACTTCATATTACCAATATAGTAGCTGAGTTCCGAAATGAAGTGAAAGTAAACCCCCACCAACTTCATATTACCAATATAGTAGCTTAGCTCTTCCACGAAGTGAAGAGTAAACCCTTACCAACATCATATTACCAATATAGTAGCTGAGATTTGCCACAAAGTGAAATTAAACCTTCACCAACTTCATATTACCAATTTAGTAGCTGATCTCTGCCACGAAGTGAAAGTAAACCCTCACCAACTTCATATTACCAATATAGTAGCTGAGCGCTCTCACAAAGTGAAAGTAAACCCTCACCAACTTCATATTACTAATATAGTAGCTGACCTCTAAAATGAAGTGAACGTCAAACCCTCAACAAGTTCATATTACCAATATAGTAGCTCAGTTCTAAATTGAAGTTAAATTAAACCCTCACCAACTTCATATTACGAATATAGTAGCTTAGCTCTCCCACGAAGTGAAAGTAAACCCTTATTACCTTCATATTACCAATATAGTAGGTGAGCTCTGAAATGAAGTGAAAGTAAACGCTCACTAACTTCATATTACCAATATAGTAGCTGTGCTCTGCCACGAACCGAAAAAACCCTCACAACTTCATTTTAACAATATAGTAACTAAGCTCTCCCACGAAGTGAAAGTAAACCCTCACCAACTTCATATTACCAATATAGTAGGTGAGCTCTGAAATGAAGTGAAAGGAAACGCTCACCAACTTCATATTACAAATATAGTAGCTTAGTTCTTCCACGAAGTGAAAGTAAACCCTCACCAACATCATATTACCAATATAGTAGCTCAGCTCTAAAATGAAGTGAAATTAAACCCTCATCAACTTCATATTACCAATATAGTAGCTCAGCTCTAAA
>NW_013675610.1:0-4328 GCF_000517525.1 Limulus polyphemus
CAACATTGTTTCATCTATAATAATAATCATATAAATGTTTATAATAACCCATTCGAACTGTGTACTTGGATCAACATTGTTTCATCTATAATAATAATCATATAAATGTTTATAATAACCCATTCTAACTGTGTACTTGGATCAACATTGTTCAATCTATAATAATAAACATATAAATGTTTATAATAACCTATTCGAACTGTGTACTTGGATCAACATTGTTTCATCTAGAATAATAAACATATAAATGTTTATAATAACCTATTCGAACTGTGTACTTGGATCAACATTGTTTCATCTAGAATAATAAACATATAAATGTTTATAATAACCTATTCTAACTGTGTACTTAGATCAACATTGTTTCATCTATAATAATAAACATATAAATGTTTATAATAACCTATTCTAACTGTGTACTTAGATCAACATTGTTTCATCTATAATAATAAACATATAAATGTTTATAATAACCTATTCTAACTGTGTATTTGGATCAACATTATTTCCTTTATAATACTAAATGTACTGTAAAAAAAAAGACGTTGCGTAATTATGACCATGTGACAAATATTTTTAATTTTGTCCCATAAAGTAGAGAAAGCTAAGGGTTAGCAAAGTTCTCTGCACTACCCAACAACAGGGTTAACAAAGTTCTCTGCACTACTCAACAACAGGGTGAATATAGTTATCTACAGTACTCAACAACAGGGTTAATATAGTTATCTACAGTACTCAACAACAGGGTTAATATAGTTCTCTACACTACTCAACAACAGGGTTAATATAGTTCTCTGCACTACTCAACAACAGGGTTAATATAGTTCTCTGCACTACTCAACAAAATAACGTAAAATGTAATCAGCTGAATTAATTACCTATAAAACTCACACCTAATGAGTGATAATGTAAACATGTAATACTTCTAAATAAGGGGTTGAATATTTTTGGCGGCACAAATAAAGCTATCCTCACAGTTACGTAACTCTCCCAATCCCCATATAGCTGTATTACTCTACTAAATATATCCTGACGAAAACGCAGCAACCGACCCCTAACATTCATGTAAAAATAAAACGAAACATCTAGAATATCGAGACTAAAAAATAATTACTAGTATGGTTGGCCGCAAGGGGACTATTAATTCCGTGGATTCACGAAATTGTCGTTAAAGAAATTATTCCATGCATGACACAGAAATGTGACCAGTTTAATCACTGATTTTGATCACAATGCATTACTTTAACAGCCTGTGCAAAATGTTTAATATTTTAACAGAAACTGTAAAACGTGAATAATACTTAAAGAACACCTATGGGACATGTTTAATATTTTAACACCACCTGAAACACGTGGTAATATTGTATAAACACTTTAAATGCACGAGTAATATTTTAACAGCACCTGAACAACATTCCTAATACTTACATACCACCTGAAACGGATGGTTGGTGACCTTTTCTGCGACCACATGTTATCGACGTGTGAGAATATTATTTATTTTAAGTGTGTGTTCTTATGTGTTTGCTAGTCTTATTACATCAGTTGTTTTCTTTCTTTCTTGAATTTTATGTCTTTAAATGGGGGAAAAATACTATTAACCAACGTGAACTGTTTATATTAATGTTGTAAAGTCTCCAGAAGTCAAAATTATAAATTATTTTATAATCATAAGTTTTAATAATAGTCTCATATTTATCTCTTATACAAGTGAAGAGCCAAGTACCTCGGCGATATGTTTGAAGTTAACACAAATCTACACAATGGGTATCTGTCCTTGCCTACCACGGGTATTAAATTGCTAATTTTAGAGCTGGAAGTCCGCTGTAACGCATTTCTTATTATATATATTTATTTTAATATCAACTTTTGTTTACATTGAGTTTAAATTTAGAAACATACATAGCGTATACTGTTAAATATGCGTTGTAAAACTTCCACCAATTCTCCAAAGTTGTAGAAGGTTCTCGAGAGTAAGAAACAACAATATATGTATATACGTAAACGCTTAAGTGTAGCTCAGTATTGTTATGTAAAACTGAAATTTCTAAAAAGCCTCTACAAGCCTATAAATATAACCAACGCGACGCGCCGAAAAAGAGAGTATCTATTATTAGTTCGCTATAGTCAATATGCTATAAACTTCGGAAGCTATAACCGTGATTGTTATAACGCTTATAAATCGGTTTGTTTCTTTGAAGTTAAGCACAAAGCTACACAATGAGCCATCTGTGCTCTGCCCACCACGGGTATCGAAACCCGGTTTTTAGCGTTGTAAGTCTGCAGAGATACCGCTGTGCCACTGGGGGCCTTATTAATCAGAAAACTTCAGATATTTGACCAAGAACCTTTACAAAGTTCGAACATTACAAATCGTTTAACTTCAGTGGATTCTCATCGGACATTAGTATTTTTTACGAAAACATTACCTAACGTCACCGATAGGAAAATATCGGCGTATGTGGCTGGTAAATAACGGAGGACAAAGCTAGCTAGCGTCCCGTTAAGCGAATCGTACCTACATCAACTCGTAACTAACTCGCTCATCGTGAACCCTCGATACGATATCAAGAAAGTTCCAGACTAAAAATAAAACTTTATATTTTTTGTAAGTTTGTGAAACTTTTGTTTATAAATCATTTTTTGTGATAACTATTTGTAATGATTGTTATTGTAAATGGTATTGTTGTGTGTATATTAAAACGTATTTGTGTTAAAAAGGAAAACTGTATATCAATCTTGTTGGCAAATATCATAAACTTGCGACATATCGGCATTTATTTAAATACTAAATCCAAAATACAATTGAACTACTAAATTTAAATTATCAGTTAACTCAATTTCAGACCATTTGAAATTCTAATACGTAATACCGCAGACATACCTGGGGGCCTAACTCAACGAAGTTTAAATCGAAACACAATTTCCGTCTCGTACATTTTAGCCTTCTTAATATTATAGTTTACTGCTGAAGTAAATCTTATTCTGTCTATAGGGTATGAGAAAGGGCAAGGATGTTTTACTGGTATCATAATGTATGTTTGCTTTATATTAAACGTATGATCAAACACATTAACTAATTTCTTAACTCCTATATGTAAAAAGTAGAAATGAAGCAGACTTTAAATAATGCAGTATTGTTGAAAACAAATGAATGTTTGGTTCGCAATAATACAGTGTTATATCAATCAGGTTTTAAACAATGCAGTGTTGAAGGAAAAAGGTGTAAATCTGGTTTTATAAAACATAGTGTTATAACAAGCAGATATAAAGGAGGTTTTATATAATGCGATGTTATAAAATACAAATCTAAAGATAGTTTTAGATAATGTAGTGTAGTATTATAGCCAGTTGGCCTAAAAGTAGTTTTCGATGAAATGCAGTGTCGTAACAATACGTAGAGAAGATTGAAAGCAGTACTAAATGTATTTTAGTTATTTATTTGTATTGAATCAAATATGATGTTATAATTGAAAATTTCCAAAACAAAGAAAAATTCATCAAAAATACTTTTATTTACCATAAAAATACTTAAATCAAAAATACAGATTATAAATCTTAAGTACACAAAAACTAATTAGAATATTTTAAAGAATTTACTAACATTATCATGCAGAATATGTACATATTACTTCCTACTACCTAATGTCTTCGGTTAATCTGCCTTTACGATCTTTGAAAACATGAAACATTTTAATTGTTTTGGAAGTAGAATCCTAGAATCTCTTGTTTGAAACTAATACTATACAGTGTAGTGAGTGTCTAGTTTCTTAACCGCCATTTACTTTTTATTTCCACAAATAGGAAGTAAACCTTCTTATTGTTCGGAATAATTTATTTCCAAACACATCGTAAATATGTTGTCCTGAACAGAAAGGCATCTGAAAAAGATAAGGTTAAATTGTTATTATATTATCTATAGAACTACGTTGTTAAATCATAATAAAATATTATGCTGAAGTTCTAATTTTTCGTATCTAGAACTACGTTGATGCCTCTTGGAAACATAGAATGCTCGTTCTTCTGGTGATATTTATTCAATATATTCCACGTTGTTCAAATGTTGATTTGTTATTACTGTATAGACTAAATATATATATCGTATAAATGAATATTTTGTATTACAAACTTAGAGTGCATTATATTAACGGGGATGTTTATAGATTTATTGTCAATTCTGTTTTATAGAGACATTCGGTTAAAAAGTTTTTGTATTCCAAACGTGAAATTAAAGTCGTACCTTTTAATGATGGCCATGACCTCCACCACTAAATTTGCCTATTAAACCTCCAATGCCACCTCCATAACCTCCAATGCCACCCCCAAAA